>NW_026656269.1:0-5970 GCF_009828535.3 Hylobates moloch
GTTTGGAAACATTCTTTTTGAAATATCTACAAGTGGACATTTGGAGTGCTTTTAGGCCTACGGTGGAAAAGGAAATATTTTCACATAAAAACTAGACAGAAGCATTTTGAGAAACTACTTTGTGATGTATGCATTCGTCACCCAGAGTTGAATCTTTCTTTTGATTGAGCAGTTTTGAAATACTCTTTTTGTAGAATCTGCAAGTGGACACTTGGAGCGCTTTGAGGCCTACGGTGGAAAATGAAATATCTTCACATAAAAACGACAGAGAAGATTTCTGGGAAAATACTTGTGATGTGTGCACTTATCTCACAGAGTTAAACGTTTCTTTTGATTGAGCAGTTTTGAAACACTCTTTTTTTAGAATTGGTAAGTGGATATTTGGAGCACTTTGAGGACTATTGTGGAAAAGGAAATATCTTCACATAAAAACTGGACAGAAGAATTCTGGGAAACTTCCTTGTGATGTTTGCATTTATCTCACAGAGTTGAACGTTTCTTTTGATTGAACAGTTTTCAAACACTCTTTTTTTAGAATATGCAAGTGGATAATTGGTGCACTTTGCGGCCTATGGTGGAAAAGAAAATATCTTCACATAAATTCTAGACAGAAGCATTCTGAGAAACTACTTTGGGATGTGTGCATTCATCTCACAGGGTTAAAAGTTTCTATTGATTGAGCAGTTTTGAAACACTCTTTTTGTAGAATCTGCAAGTGGACATTTGAAGCACTTTGAGGCCTATGGTGGAAATGGCAATATCTTCACATAAAAACTAGACAGAAGCATTCTGAGAAACTTCTTTGAGATGAGTGCATTCATCTCAGAGAGTTGAACCTTTCTTTTGATTGAGCAGTTTTGAAACACTCTTTTTGTAGTATCTGCAAGAGGACATTCTGCAGAGCTTTGAGGCCTGTGGTAGAAAAGGAAATATCTTCACATAAAAACTAGACAGAAGCATTCTTAGATACTTCTTTGTGATGAATGCATTCATCTCAGAGACTTGAATCTTTCTTTTGATTGAGCAGTTTTGAAACACTCTTTTCTAGAATCTGCAAGTGGACATTTTGAGTGCTGCGCAACCTAAAGTGGAAAAGGAAATATTTTCACATAAAATCTAGACAGAAGCATTCTGAGAAACTTCTTTGTGATGTGTACATTCATCTCACAGAGTTAAAACTTTCTTTTGATTGAGCAGTTTTGAAACATCCCTTTTGTAGAACCTGCGAGTGGACATTTGGAGCATTTTGAGGCCTATGGTGGAAAAGGAAATATCTTCACATATAAAATAGACAGAAAAATTCTGAGAAACTCCTTTGTGATATGTGCATTCATCTCACAGAGTTGAACGTTTCTTCTGATTGAGCAGTGTGCAGGTACTCTTTCTGAAGAATCTGCAAGTGGATATTTGGAGCATTTTGAGGCCTAAGGTGGAAAAGGAAATATGTTCACATTAAAACTTGACAGAACCATTCTGAGAAACTTCTTTGTGATGTGTGCTTTCATCTCACAGAGTTGAATATTTCTTTTGATTGAACAGTTTTGAAACACTGTTTTTGTAGTTTCTGCAAGTGGGCATTTTGTGCTCTTTGAAGCCTATGGTGGAAAAGGAAATACCGTCACATAAAAACTAGAAAGGAGAATTCTGAGTAACCTCTTTGTGATGTGGGCATTAATCTCTCAAAGTTGAAACTTTCTTTAGATTGAGTAGTTTTGCAACACTGTTTTTGTAGAATCAGCAAGTGGATATTTGGAGCACTTTGTGGCCTATGTCGGAAAAGGAAATATTTTCACATAAACACTAGACAAATGGATTCAGAGAAACATATTTGTGATGAGTGCATTCATCTCACAGAGTTGAACTTTTCTTTTGATTGAGCACTTTTGAAACACTCTGTTTGTCGAATCTGCAAGTGGACATTTGGAGAGCTTTAACGCCCATGGTGGAAAAGGAAATATCTTCACATAAAAACTAGACAGAAGCATTCTGAGAAATTTCTTTGTGATGTGTGCATTCATCTCCCAGAGTTGAACTTTTCTTTTAATTAAGCAGCTTTGAAACACTTTTTGTAGAGTCTGCAAGCGGACATTTGGAGCACTTTGAGGCCTATGGGGAAAAAATATCTTCACATAAAAACTAGACAGAAGCATTCTGAGGAACTTCTTTGTGATTAATGCATTCTTCTCACAGAGTTGAACCTTTATTTTGATTGAGCAGTTTGGAAACACTCTTCTTGTTGAATCTGCAGGTGCAGATATGGACCGCTTAGAGGCCCATGGTGGAAAAGGAAATATCTTCACATAAAAACTAGACAGAAGCATTCTGAGAAATTTCTTTGCGATGTGTGCATTCAACTCCCAGAGTTGAAAATTTCTTTTGATGGAGCAGTTTTGAAATTCTCTTTTTGTAGTATCTGCAAGTGGACATTTTGCACACTTTGAGGCCTATGGTGGAAAACGAAATATCTTCACATAAAAACTAGACAGAAGAATTCTGAGAAACTTCTTTGTGATGCGTGCATCTATCTCACAGAGTTGGACATTCGTTTTCATTGAGCAGTTTTGAAAGACTACTTTTGTAGAATCTGCAAGTAGGCATTTGGAGCTCTTTGAGGCATATGGTGGAAAAGGAAATATTTTCACATAAAAACTAGACAGGAGAATTCTGAGAAACTGCTATGTAATGAGTGCATTCATCTCACAGGGTTAACATTTCTTTTGATTGAGCAGTTTTGAAACACTCTGTTTGTAGAATCTGCAAGTGGACATTTGGAGAGCTTTAATGCCCATGGTGGAAAGAAAAATATCTTCACATAATAACTAGACAGAAGCATTCTGAGAAACTTCTTTGTGATGAGTGCATTCTTCTTACAGAGTTGAAGATTTGTTTTCATTGAGCAGTTTGGAAACACTCTTTTTGTAGAATCTGCTGGTGGACATATGGACCACAGAGTGGTTTATGGTGGAAAAGGAAATATCTTCACATAAAAACCAGACAGAAGCATTCTGAGTGACTACTTTGTGATGAGTGCATTCATCTCATGAAGTTAAATCTTTCTTTTGATCGAGCAGTTTTAAAACACACTTTTTGTAGAATCTGCAAGAGGACATTTGAAGAGCTTTGGGGTCTATGCTGGAAAAGGAAATATCTTCACAACAAAACTAGACAGAAGCATTCTGAGAAACTTCTTTGTGATGTGTGAATTCATCACCTAGGGTTGAACCTTTCTTTTGATTGAGCAGTTTTGAAACACTCTTTTTGTAGAATCTGCAAGTGGATATTTGGAGCGCTTTGAGACCTATTGTGGAAAAGGAAATATCTTCACATTAAAAATAGACAGAAGAATTCTGAGAAACTTCTTTGTGATGTGTGCATTCATCTCACACAGTTGAACATTACTTTTGATCGACTAGTTTTAAAACACCCTTTTTGGTAGGATCCTCAAGTGGACATTTGGAGCGCTTTGAGGCCTATGGTGGAAAAGGAAATATCTTCACATAAAAACTACACAGAAGCATACTGAGAAACTTCTTTGTGATGAGTGAATTCACCTCACAGAATTGAACCTTTATTTTGATTTAGCAGTTTTGAAACACTCTTTTTGTAGAATCTGCAAGTGGACATTTGCAGAGCTTTGAGGGCTTTGTGGAAAAGGAAATATCTTCACATAAACACTAGACAGAAGCATTCTCAGAAACTACTTTTTAATGTATGCATTCATCTCCCAGAGTTGAGCCTTTCCTTGGATTGAGCAGTTTTGAAAGACTCTTTTTGTAGAATCTGCAAGTGGACATTTGGAGTGCTTTGAGGCCTATGGGGGTAAAGGAAAGATGTTCACATAAAAACTAGAAAGAAGCATTCTGAGAAAGTACTTTGTGATGTGTGCATTCATCTCACAGCGTTGAATGTTTCTTTTGATTGAGCAGTTTTGAAATACTCTTTTAGAGGAATCTGCAACTGAGCAATTAGAGCTCTTTATGGCCTATTGTGGAAAAGGAAATATCTTTACATAAAAACTAGACAGAAGCATTCTGAGAAACTTCTTTGTGTTGTGTGCATTCATCTCTCAGAGGTGAACCTTTCTTTTGATTTAGCAGTTTTGAAACTGTCTTTTTCAGATTCTGCAAATGGATATTGGAGGGCTTTTCATCCCATAAGGGAAAAGGAAATATCTTCACATAAAAACTAGACAGAAACACTCTGACAAACTTCTTCATGATGTCTGCATTCATCTCACAGAGTTGAATATTCATTTTGATTGAGCAGTTTTGAAACACCCTTTTTGTATAATCTGCAAGTGGACATTTGGAGAGCTTTAACGCCTATGATGGAAAAGGAAATATCTTCACATAAAAACTAGACAGAAGCATTCTGAGAAACTTCTTTGTGATCTGTGCATTCATCACACAGAGTTGAACCTTTCCTCGGATTGAGCTGTTTTGAAATACTCTTTTTGTAGAATCTGCAAGTGGACATTTGGAGAGCTTTAAAGCCCATGGTGGAAAGAAAAATATCTTAACATAAAAACTAGACAGAGGCATTCTGAGAAGCTTCTTTGTGATGAGTGCATTCTTTTTACAGAGTTGAAGCTTGCTTTTCATTGAGCAGTTTGGAAACACTCTTTTTGTAGAGTCTGCAGGTGGATATATGGACCACAGAGTGGCCTATGGTGGGAAAGGAAATATCTTCACATAAAAACTAGAAAGAAACATTCTGAGAAACTTCTTTGTGATGTGTACATTCATCTCACAGGGTTGAAGCTTTCTTTGGATTTGGCAGTTTTGAAACACTCCTTTTTAGAATCTGCAAGGGGACATTTTGAGTGCTTTGAGGCCTATGGTGAAAAAGGAAATATCTTCACATAAAAACTAGACAGAAGCATTCTGAGAAACTCCTTTGTGATGTGTGCACTCATCACCCAGAGTTGAACCTTTCTTTTGATGGAGCAGTTTTGAAACACTCTTTTTGTAGGATCTGCAATTGGACAGTTGGAACTCTTTGAGGCTTATAGTGGAAAATGAAATATCTTCACATAAAAACTAGACAGAATAATTGTGATAAACTTCTTTGTGTGGTGTGCATTTATCTGAAAGAGTTGAACATTTCTTTTGATTGGGCAGTTTTGAGACAGTATTTTTTTAGAATCTGCAATTGGACATTTTGAGTGCTATGCGTTCTAAGGTGGAAAAGGACATATATTCACATAAAATCTAGACAGAAGCATTCTGAGAAACTTCTTTGTGATGTGTGCATTCAACTCACAGAGGTAAACCTTTTCTTTGACTGAGCAGTTTTGAAACACTCTCTTTGTAGAATCTGCAAGTGGACATTTGCAGAAGTTTGAGGACTATGGTAGAAAAGAAAATATCTTCACATAAAATGTAGACAGAATCATTCCGAGTAACTTCTTTGTGATGTGTGCATTCCTCTCCCAGAATTGAACCTTTCCTTTGATTGAGCAGTTTTGAAACACTCTTTTTGTAGAATCTGCAAGTGGACATTTTGAGTGCTTTGAGGCCTTTGGTGGAAAAGGAAATGTCAGAAATCCTCTATGTACTCTTTAAGTGAAAGTATTTCTTTTTCACCATAGACCTCAAATCACCTGCATATATCCCTTTGCAGATTTTACAAAAAGACAATTTCCAAACTGCGGATTCAAAAGAAAGCTTCAAATGTGTGAGATGAATGCAGATGTCACAAAGAAGTTTCTCTGAAATCCTCTGTCTAATTTTTTTTGAAGATATTTCCTTTTTCACAATGGGCCTCAAAGCGTGAAAAAATGTCCCTTTGAAGATTCTTCCAAAGGCTGTTTAAAAATTGCTCAATCAGAGCAATGGCTTAAGTCATTGAGATGAATATACACACCACAAAGAAGATTATCTGAAATCTTCTGTCTAGTTTTTATGTGAAGATATTTCCTTTTTCACCATAAGCCTCAAGGTGTTCACAATTATCACTTTGCTGATTCCA
>NW_026656270.1:0-5970 GCF_009828535.3 Hylobates moloch
ATTTTTTCTTTATCATTCTGAAACTGGGTTTATCTAATACATTGATACATTCATAAAATTTGGAAGAGTCAGTTGAAGTCACAAGGACCGAATATTTGCCCTCTTTCAGTGAATGCCGGCAAATCTGTTATTCCATCGGTAAAATCATATTGTTGCTCTCCTGTTAATGTCATAGAAGTATCAGGAGGATGCCAAACGCTAAATCTGGAGATAGTCTAGTAACTAGAAATCCCCACCCCAGGGAGCACACATACATATCTCCCTACGTCCTAATAATGTGATGTGTTCTGGAACACAGACATTAGAACTTCATGAAGTTTGAACTGTTGAGTCTTTCCCAAATCATCAAGTTTTGATTTAGGCAATATATGACTGAAATGCATTCATTCATCACGCATAGGCACAACCACATAAATATTGCACAAAATATGTCCCTAACTGAAACTGAGACGTACAAAAACATATTTCTCTTTGTAAAGAAGTTTATGAGAAAATATAACTGTGTGATTGTATAGACACATTTCCTGATAATACATCGACATTCACAAGCAGTAGATTGCACTGCAGTTTATAAACATTTTAAGTTTCATAAACTTCTCCTTCATTTTCAAAGATAGTACAATACTGTCTACTAAAATTCCTTGTTTCAACTAAGTACTCTCACATATATTAGTTTATAATAATGTTTCTTATTATTTTTTAAAGTGTTTTCCATTCAAGGAAAAGAAGTAAATTCCTATGTCAGAGTAACCAAGGTGGCTGAAGAATAGGTATTAGCCAGAGAGGTCTAGATGGTAAAATCATCAGCTTCAAAGAAGCTCCGTGAACAGAGAGGAATGCCAGGCGTCACATAGCTTTCCTTCACTCTAATTCATTCTTGGCTAGAGCCTGTATGCCTGTTCCAGGGACATTTGAACTCGTAAAGGATTTCTTATGATCTTCACTAAATACATTAGGAAGAATGCCAACCAGTGCCCTTTTGTGTACTGAGGCATGTAGTCATGTGATTAAAACAGGTAACATGAACTCTGACTTTAAAACGTATTATAGATACAAATGCTCTAAGCTAGGAAAGGTTTTCCATATCCACAGTCAATGATGGGAACCTTTCATTCCTCAGAAATCATCCCTTTTTAGGTCTTCGAAAAAGAGTACAACTGCTGCAGCTCATGATGCAGTATCTTCATGAGCCCAGAGCACATACAAATCCTAAGGGAACCACCATAATACAGCGCTAATTCTTGGCACCGGGACAGATGAAACACACTCTATCCTGCACATACCTGCCAGAGCAGGCCACTTTCCTCTTCTGTGAGATTTAAAAAGCTCCCCCAAAAGGTTATGACTCCCATCACCAATACACAGAAAATGGAGGAAAGGCTGTTTCCAGTTCTCGGCCTTTGAACAACTCTAAATGTCAGTACTCATAGTGGCATATTACAAAGTAATAAACAGTGCACACTTGGGGGCAGACCACATATTGAGCTAATGAAGAGCTCACTGTGATTTAGATCAAACACTAGCAGTACATAGGCAAATTTTATCTGAATTCTGTAATGAATATACATGCTGCAATAACATTACAAAAGCATGGCAGCCTATTCCAAACCAACGAGAACAGTTTTGTGCAAAGAGTGGGTCTTTGCGTGTTTGAACTCCCCCACCACATAAGGGCAAACTGGATATGCATGCTAATGACCTACAATTATGAAATTAAAAAAGAAAAATACTAAAGGATGCCAGAGTGAACATCAGTGAAAGCCACAGAGGCCCACTCTCTTTTAACTTTTTACAAATAAACTTAAACTATAAATTAGAAACACAAATAATAATGAGTGGCTCTAACATTCAAATGAACTAAATGAATTGTGTCGGAGATTAACCACATAACTTGGTTTCTTATTTAAAAATTTCTTGGCCAGCTCTTTGATGATGATGATGTTTATCTCCTTCTTCTCGGCAGCCAAGCCCAGCAAAAGAATGGAAGACAGCCATAGCTGCCCAAGCCTGGGTGCTCCTGGTGGTCCTGCACGATCGGCTGTGCAGTAGGGTTGTCACAGGGAGGACCCTTCCTGGCCTCTCCTTGCGCAGAGGAGGTGAGGCTCACCTCACAAAGATCTTTGGAGAGAGGGAGGCAGGGATCTGAGCACAGTGGGAGCCCCCTCTTCCTGCCTGCCCACCCCGCCTGAGGGCTCTACTCACCACCATGCTTGTCTGCAGCCCCAAGCCCCTGGGGGGCTGGGGCTCCTGCACCAGGCTCATCAGCAGGGTTCTGGGCAGCAGCCAGGAATTTTCTGTGCCCATTGTTGTCGTCGCGACAGGCCCCGATACCATCTGCTGCAGCTCCAGCAGCTTCACCTGGAGGGAGGGGTGCTCAGCTGTCATGCCACTGCCTGCGCCCACCCTCACACCCACCCCCACCCACACCCCCACAGAGATGTTGCACACCCTACCTTCATCTCCTCCCTGTCCTGGGCCAGCCTCATGATCTCCTCCTCCCACTGCCGCATCTTTGGCATGGCGCCCTGGCTCTGTTAAAAGGTGATGGGTTTTCCTGCGGGAGGACAGGGCTCAGACACTGGGGCCTCTCTGACGGCCCTGCAGCTCCCCGTGCCGTGCCCTGGCCTCCCACTCACTGATGGCATCTCTCTTGCCAGTACTGGATGGATCGTATTTCTTGTTTCTTCACCAGCTCACTCAGGTCTGCCTTCTCCTCCAGGTGGTCCATAAAGCTGATCTGGAGCCAAAATATTGTGGTCACATCTCGGCAGTGACCTGCCCTCAGGTGGCATTTTCAAGTCATGGAGAAGGCGGAGGGGAGTCCTGGCGTGGGCCAGCTTCTCCATGACTTCCTGCAGGACCCAGTGGGTCTCCTCACTCACAGACTCGCCCCCAGTCCCTGGGGCTGGGACCGCTGCCTCTGGCTCCTTCTGGGCCGAGGCCACCAGGTGAGCCAGGTGCTGGCAGCACACCCTCTGCTCTTTCACCTGCTCTCGTAACCGTGCCTGCTTCTCCTGGGCACTCCAGTGGACTTGAAAAATGCCACCTGAGGGCAAGACGTGAGCATTCTTGTAGGGGCATACACAGAAGAAGTGGGGCAGAGAGGTGGAGCACAGCCCCTTCCCTTGGGGCCTCAGAGAGTGCACTTGTTGGTCACAGGTGAAATGGTGTCTGACCACTGGCTCTCGGAAGGGGTGAGGGTCCAGAGAAATCAGAAGGCAGGGAATCTAAGAGCATAAAGGGGTCTTGGAGGGACCACAGAGGAAGGTGGCGAAGTGGGTGCAGGGGGAGTCAGGCTCACCGTGGCCTCCCCGCTCTCCAGGTCCTCCGGGACGCTCGGCATGGGCTGAGGTTCTCCTCCATCTCCTGTGGGGGGTGGCCAGAGGGGTCCTCAGACTACCCAACAAGGGAGGTACCGTGGGCCCACCTCTACCTCCACCCTCACTGTGTAACCCTGAGCCAGCCCCTCCCCAGAGAGGAATGAGCTGCTGTTCTTTATTTTTGTTTTTAAGAATCAAGATCTTGCTATTCCGCCCAGGCACACTCCCACTACTGGTCAATGTGGGAGTTCTGACCTGCTCCCTTTCTGACCTGGGCCAGTTCAGCCATCCTTAGGCAACTTGGTGGCCTCCTGCTCATAGGAGGTCACCACACTGATGCCAGACTTAGCGCAGGCACCCGGTCGGCATAGTGACCAGCTGTTCTAAAGGTCTTTTCCAACTCCTCAATCCTATGCTGCTAACAGTCCCCCCTTCCTCCTGGGGCTCTCTCCTCTTCCTCTGAGCGGTCTCCAGTACCTTCCCCAGGGAGAGACATGAGGCCAAACTGGGTTGTTAGCTGCCGGTTCTGCTGGCTGGTAGCTTCCAGGCTCTCCTAAGGGGCCAGGAAAGAGTGAGAAGGGATGGAGTTTGCCAGGTCATGCCCCTCACGGCCCCATCCTCGCAGCTCCCTCCCCTGGGTCTCCTGCAACTTTTGGCGGGCCATCTTGGCCACCGCTTTGCCCCAAGCTTCCTGCTGCTGCAGCTGGTTCATTAGCTGGGTCTGCTGCAGTCACTGCCTGTGCAGCACCTCCTTCTCAGAGGTCAGCTGTTGATAGGTGGCCACCTGCTGCTGATAGGTGGCCACGTACTGCTGCGGGTGACCCAGGTAATGGTCTGGCTGCTGCTGCAGACTCTGAGCCTCTTGGCTCTTCAGCCCCACCTGCAGGAAGACCCTGGGTTTGCGGGCACGTGGTGGCTGGTTTCCAGATTCTGGGCCCATTAATAGGGTAGCGAGGGCACTGTGGGGGCTCTGTCTGCTGCCCAGGCCCCTGTCCCCTTACTCCAGGCCTAAGTGACTGCCTCGCTTTCCTACAACCCCATGCCTCCTTCCCCAGCCTCAAATCTCACACTCTCTTCTCATTTAATCCTCAGCACCTCTGTAAGGAAAATGCTAACTTCCTTGTGAAGTTATAAAGAAACAGAGACTGGCCGGGTGCGGTGGCTCACGCTTGTACTCCCAGCACTTTGGGAGGCCGAGGCGGGCAGATCACAAGGTCAGGAGATGGAGACCACGGTGAAACCCCGTCTCTACTAAAAACATACACACAAAAAAATAGCTGTGTGAGGGGAGGATTGAGTGAACCTTGGCATGATCGAGCCGGGGTGACAGTCCATCTAAAAAAAAGATCGGCATGACCAGTGGAATGGAGGCTGGAATCCAGTTTTAATCTAAGAAGTCTTTCTGTTTTGTTTTGAGACAAGAGTGTCACTCTGTGGCCCAGGCTGGAGTGCAGTGGTGCAATCTCAGCTCACTGCAACCTCCACCTCCTGGGTTGAAGCAATTCTCGTGCTCCAGCCTCCTGAGTAGGTGGAATTACAGGCATGTGCACCATGCCCCGCTAATTTTTTTTTTTTTTTTTTTTTGTAATTTTAGTAGAGATGAGGTTTTACCACATTGGCCAGGCTGATCTCAAACTCCCGACCTCAAGTGATTCTCCTGCCTCAGCCTCCCAAAGTGCTGGGATTATAGGCGTGAGCCACTGCGCCTGGCATAAGGAGCCTGTTATACCACTGTCTCTTCCCCGGTGACTGGGGGGCTCCATGCCTCTAGCTGGGATGATGATGTCCAGACCTGGGAGGAGCCCAGGGCTACCCACCTCTAAAAGTCAGAGGGCAGGAAGCAAGAAACAGCCACAGGACTTCCCTGGGGGGTGCTGTGGTCACCAGCCCCCAGGCTGGAGCTGCCTCTGGCCTGGCACCTCCCCTCCCCAGAGGCTAGTGCCTGCCTCCCAGCCCTTCTTGGATGGGGTGGAGGTTTCCGTCTCCACCTCATCCAGCTTCTCCTGTAGCTCCTTTACTTGCTGCTCCAAACACAGGGTGCTCTTGTTCTCCTTGTTCAGGACAGAGAGAAGCAATCAGCAACCACCCACTGCAGCTAGAGACCCCAGAACTTGGTGTCTGCCTCCCATGGCACCAGGAAGGGTGGAGGCAGGTTAGAAAAATCATCCCCTCTCTCCCACAGCCACCTGGTTCACAGGTGCCTTTAGAAGTAACATTTCACGTGAGGGCTACACTGCCCCGTTTTAGAGGTGGGGAAACAAAGGCCCGGAGGGCTAGGGAGGAGGGCAGGCTCCACAGCTGGGGCAACGCACCAGCTCCTCGAAGACGCTCTGTGGCTTGGCCAGCTGCTGAAGCCTCTCCTGCTGTTCCTGAAGCCTCTCCTCCTGCTCTCGAATTCTCTCTTCTTGGACCCGGTTCAGGAGACTCATGCGATGATTCTTTTCGACCTGGGCCTGGAGCTCTCCTGCCACTCTCTCGAGTTCCTTCCTCAGGTGCTGCAGCTCCACCTCAGAGGGCACTGCTGGGGGCTCCGGGGGCAGGGGTTCAGCTGAGAAAGGAAGCAGACAATAAGGGCCTCCGGATTCTCAAAAAAAAAAAAAAAACCCTTCTCTTGGCGCACAGCTCCTCTCAGGCTCCTCAAACATGGCCT
>NW_026656271.1:0-5968 GCF_009828535.3 Hylobates moloch
TGTTTGTTTTTTGTTTTGTTTGTTTGTTTGTGTTTTTGAGACAGAGTCTCACTCTGTCGCCCAGGCTGGAGTGCAGTGGCGTGATCTCAGCTCACTGCAAGCTCCACCTCCCGGGTTCCCGACATTCTCCTGCCTCAGCCTCCCGAGTAGCTGGGACTACAGGTGACCACCACCACGCCCAGTTAATATTTGTTATATTATTAGTAGAGACGGGGTTTCACCGTGTTAGCCAGGATGGTCTCGATCTCTTGACCGTGATCCGCCCGCCTCGGCCCCCCAAAGTGCTGGGATTACAGGCATGAGCCACTGCACCCGGCCCAAAATTGAATTTATAATATCATGGTCAGGAAAGACCTAGTATAGAATATATTTGGGCAGATATCTAAAGGAGGCTAGAAATGAAGGCGTGTGGCTATTTCATGTATTTCAGCTTTTTCCTAGCTTTTTAGGAAGGAATAACTACATTAAAAATATCTAAATGTAAACTGATTATTTCTCCACACCATATTTGCCCCCATTGTCTATTATGAAGCTTCTGATATAAAGGAGAAGGAATGAGAATAGAGAAAACTGAAGCCAGATCTCAAGGTTGAGAGTAATTTTCTTATGATCAGTAAAGTCTCATAATATGTATGACAATTTAAGCATGGTAGGTGAGTGTTATTCCGTGTGAAATGAATCAAGATCTTACTGGGAATACTGAAAGTAAATATGTCAAGTGTATATGGAGACCAGAGACAAGTGCTCTGCTGCCTTTGGCACAGAGCACGAGCAACATTTTAAAGCTTCATTACTTGTTTCTCAATATAAGAGGAGAGGAGAATGTCTGCCTATTGACCTCAACAGCATCCACCTGCAACTAATATCCTTCGTTCCCTTTGTCCCTGAATTCCCTTGACCCGCCCCTCCTTCATTTGATTGGCTCTGTGTACTTGTTAGAATCAGAAGATCTATGGGAACTGTGGTTTCTGAACATGTACGCTAGACTCTACCCATATCCAGCCCTGTGACCCTACAAACTTGCTCAACTGAATTTTCCTCCCATAGAGATACTCTTCCTGCTGAGTTTCTCTCCTCTGCTCCTAGAGCCAAATGGCATCTCCTATCCAATCCCTGGATGGCTTAACCCAGGAAAATTCCTGGATCCAAGAGGACTCAGATAAAGGAAAGGTGGCCTTGTGGGTGCAAAGATTCTCACAGAGATAAAGGGGATATCCTGAAATCTAGGGTTTCTTCCTTCCCTTTTCCCTCCCTTACAGCTTCTGCTGCTCCTGGGAGCTTTGCTCTATCTCTCATCCAGCTCAGACTGTTGCCGAGCCTGATAGTCTTTGCATAGCCAAGGTGGTTCTTGAAGAACTCTTGTCTGCACGAGGTCTGAGCTGCTTCTCCAGAATCTGCAGCATGGGTTTCCATAACTGCATGAAGATCTGGAGCCACCGGTAACAAGGCAGAGAGTGTTCTCATGTGTCTGACATGGCATGTCACTCCTCTCCATGAGCGGTAGAATAAATGCATTCAGATGAAGCCGGGCCATCATTACTTTGTCAAGTAGAAATACATTTCAGTTTACCTCAGAGCAACATGTCCTACACTACCTTGGCCCAGGGAGGTCCCTGAGATGGAGCTTTGTAGACTTTCTCTCCTTTACCCCTTGAGCTGGGATGAGCAATGCCAGGTATTATAGGAGGGAATCCTACATCCTGTGGTTGCTGAGAGGCCCTTGAAAGCCTTCATCTGGAGCATGAGGAGCAGGAGAAATGTTCCTTCTGGAGTGGGCGCTGACAGTGTTCTTAGATTAAATTCTTACATTACAATAAAAGTGAATCGCCTGGGCATGGTGGCTCATGCCTGTAATAGCAGCACTTTACTAAACACTCTACCAAAAATGCAAAAAAAAAAAAATTACCCAGGCATGGCAGTGGGCACCTGTAATCCCAGCTACTTGGGAGGCTGAGGCAGGAGAAATGCTTGAACCTGGGAGGCAGAGGTTGCAGTGAGCCGAGATCACTTCACTGCACTCCAGCCTAGGCAAGGCAATACAGCAAGACTCCATCCAAAAAAAAAAAAAAAAAAAAACTTCTGTTTTGAAAAGACTTAATCATCATCTATCTTAACACCCCCCAATGCCCCCTGAAATGCAGTCAGTTGAAAGAAAGGGGTTGGTCTTCAGAGATTTATAAACGGACACTTCAAGAGCCAAGCTCATTCTTCTCCAGAACCCACAGAGTGGCTTTGCAACTGGCCTTGGAGACTTCCAAAAGCTACCAGCACTGCACGGTGAGGCTCTGATCCCTGAACTGAATTCATCTTATTTGACAGCAGGCTTTGGTGAGAATGTAGATATTTTTCTGAGGTAAGTACACAATTTCCAGAGTAGAAGGTACTATTAGGCTACAAACCAAAACAAACAAAATTTGGGGACTTTAATTTATCTGCAAACTTAGATTTTTTTTAGATGAAATGATCTCATTTTCTGAGTTTTAAGAACGGCTCCATTTCTTTTTGAAAATTATTCTAAACATAATCCGTAGGTTTACAAGCTCCATTTACTTAACCTATTTACCAATTAACATTTTCATCATCTGTCTTGCTACATGTTCCTCAAATTAAGGTTATGATTAACTTTTTACTTAATGTATTTCTAAGTTATTTGTATAGATTGTAAGCATTTTGCAATAGTTTCCAAATATCTAGTAATTTTTTAATCTCTGTGGGTTCTATAAATGGCTTATGGGTGTTGTAATTTATGTGTATAAATGTGTTACATTCTACTGTACTAGTGGTAAGGTGCCTGTGTTACAATGTATGGCTATATATAGGTAGAGAGTGCATTGAATGATTCGGGCAAACATTTTTTTCTAAAAAATGGTAAAAGTCTCTTCACAAACTTCAGTCTGTCAAAGAAAGCAAGAAATGAGTATTTCTGCAGAAAAGTCTCACTGGCAATCATGCAGAAATGTCAGAAATAGAGGGATCATATATTTATACAGTGTAGAAACCAGGATTTAGGTTTTTCATTTCTTTGTTTCTTTGTTTGCTTTAGACAGGGCCACCCAGGTTGGAGTGCAGTGGTGGAAATGAGACTCACTATTGCCTCTACTTCTCACTTCAAGCAATCCTTCAGCCTCATCTCCCAAAGTAGCTGGGACTACAGGCATGGGCCCTCATGTTCGGCTATTATACACTCATATATATTTATAGAGATAGGCCGACATAGACATTTTGCCATGTCGCCAGTCTAGAACTCCTGAGCTCAAAACGCCCCGCCTGACTTGGCCTCCCAAAATACTGTGATTTACAGGCTTGAGCCACCTTGCCTGGCCTAGGTTTTTTTTTCCTCTTTTTTTTTTTTTTTTTCAAAACATACATTTAAAATTCTGACTTACTGTCTAGTGCCTGTTATTATTGCGTAATACTTACTCGTTTTCTGACTGCGTGAAAGAGTAATGATAATGCTTCCAAAGAGCTTAGAAAATATTTCTATCCTTTTTGTACTCTCCTACAGTTTATCAATCTTTTTGTAATTTTAATTACGTGTCTTTTAAAAATGTTGTAATATTAACCAGTATATCCCCAAATTAACAGACAGTCCAGGAACAGTAAACACGCCAGAAAGTTTTTGTTGATTGTATTAACATAGCAGCCTAGAAAAACAATGATTGTTTGTTTTACCTTGGAGAAGTGCCTTTACCTCGATTTGTCTGTTTTATCTTGGAGAGTAAAGGCTAGCTTTTTCTGATTGGGGTCTAAGTACGAGTTGTGCTCTAACATTTTCAAGCAGGGTCCTTCTGGAAAAGTCACGATGGATTTTTGTTACAGCTAAATAAAAAAGTGAGAGTAGAAGAGCTTAGTTAGCTTGCCTTCTCTAAACCAATCACTGGCAATTAAGAGTGTTACTGATTCTCAGACCATTCAAGACTCAACCCTTGAGTTTACAGGTTGATGAATCCTGTGAAGCCCAAGCAATTTGGTGGACACTAACCCCTCAAAAAATCCGACATTCTTCTATGCAAGAAAATAGAGTTTGGAAAGCTGGCCACGTGTTGATTGGAGAACAGTCATGTTTTCCTACAGAGGTCGATATCTCCTAGTGCCTTGGTTTTCTATTTTTCCTATCTCTGTCGTTGCAAATTAAAGCCTATTCTTCTCTAGAAAGAAAGGATATTATTCAATCACAACCTGATTCAAACTTTGCTTGGACCTTTGTTTCTCCAGGGTAGAAGATTAAATTCTTGTGGTTTTCTTTCCTTAGGAAAATGGACTCAGACTTCTCACATGCCTTCCCGAAGGAATTCACCTGTGTCATCTGCCTGAACTACCTGTAGACCCTTCCACTGTCGGCTGTGGGCACAGCTTCTCTAGGCCCTGTCTCTGCCTTTCCTGGGAAGAAGCTGGAAGTCCTACCAACTGCCCTGCATGCAGGGAACCATCACAGAACAAGGACTTCAAAACCAATATTCTTCTGAAGAACTTAGTGACCATAGCGAGAAAAGCCAGTCTCTGGCAATTCCTGAGCTCTGAGAAACAAATATGTGGGACCACACGGAAACAAAGAAGATGTTCTCTGACATGGACAGGAGTCTGCTCTGTTTGCTGTGCTCCACCTCTCAGGAGCACGGGGGTCACAAACACTATCCCACTGAAGGGGCAGCTGAGGAACACCAGGTAAGAGATAGCTTTGTGATCACCTGAAAGCTGGAAGGTGGAAGAGTTAATGAGATTAGAAGGACGATGAGAATCATCATGGTGATTACTCCATTCTTTACTGAGTGCCAGGTGCTGTTCTAGGTACCAATGATGGAATTTTGAATAAAATATGCAACTCTACTTTCCTTCATGGAGCTTGGACCCAAACAGAGCGTAAATAAGTAAATGTCATTATTATTGACTCTACAGTTCAATGCTAAAGGCATTGAAAAGCCACCAAAACTACTAGCACAAAGAAACGTATTTTGGAAATATATTTAATATTACTGGACAAACGAGTATGGGAATAGCACACTACAAAATCTGGGGGATAGCATAGTGGGTTCTGAAGCAGGATATTTCCCTGAACATTAGCTGGGTTACAGGAAATCTTCACTCTTCAGTTCCCTAAAATGTTCTGCTTTCTGAAACCTCAAACTGAAAAATATCCATTGAGGATGAGCAGTGAAAAATTTGTTTTTCTTTCCCCTTTCTAATGTATTCATGTATTATATCCCTTGCTTGCGTATACCACTCAGAGTGTGGAATCTATGGTGTCTGATTTTCTGTTATTCAACCTCGTAATTCTTTTGCAGGAGAAGCTCTTAAAGCAAATGAGGATTTTATGGAAAAAGATTCAAGAAAATCAGAGAAATCTAAACGCGCAGAGAAGAACAGCCTTCCTCTGAAGGGTAAGTATGAGACCGTGAGTCCTCACGACCAGCTTGAGACAGGCATGCTGACAACATTTATATTAGCAACTTGAATTGAAATTTTCATATACCGGATTTTGTCATGTGTTTATTCATAGGCTGGAAATCAACCAGACTGTTCAATATAGCAATTCTTCAGGTTTTCTATAAATGCTTTTCAGATAAATAAAAATAAATATAAATTCTGAAGGACAAGTATGTGCTAAAATTAGTAAATATTTCAGGCAGAGATTTCTGTATAAACGAATTATGTAATATTGATTAAATAGTATATAATTGAGGAATAAAGGCATTTAATGGTGAATATGATGTTATGCAGGGGCAAAAAAGCAGGTGGGATCAGTAATTTAAGAAATGTGCCTGCGCTGGTGAAATCTGATAGCAAAGGACCCAGATGATCCCAGCTCAAGTAGGAGAAAATGTAACACGATTAAAAGCTGAGGAGAAGGGACAACAAATGACTGGGGGAGTGAGAGAATAAATATGTCAATATTGAGAGGAGAAACACAATGGAATGGAGACTCATGTTCTTAGAATGGCAGGGCAATTCAGAGCCTGTGGCTTTTGAG
>NW_026656272.1:0-5968 GCF_009828535.3 Hylobates moloch
CCCACGGCCCTCAGATTCTTGGGGCCTCAGAGGGATTGTGGAGTGAGACGAAGATCAGGACAGATTCTTCCGCCAGTTTCTGATACACAACCACAGGTAAGTGGCCAGGAGGAAGGAGCCCACTGGGTTTACTGAGAAGGACAGTGAGGCCCCCAGAAAACCAGACAGCTGCCTTAGGGCCACTCAGTTATGAGAGACCCTCATCCCTAGGTCAGGCTCTTTCCTGGAGGACAGCTGGGAGCAATGGTGGGACCCCGGGGAGGAAGACCCCCCTGCCACAGCATCCCATCTCAGGGACAGCCCGGGTTACCTGGCACGAAGAGTGTGTGAGCTGGGCAGGAAAGGAAGCAGCTCTCCACACCGCCCACCTTGCTGCAGGACAGCTGGGCCCGGGGGGAGGTCTTGGCACGAGAAAGACACTTGCCTGTCTCTGTGAAGGGAGATATGAGAGAGGGCTGAGAGAGGCCAGGGCGGAGGCTTCCTGGAGCCGGGAGGGTCCTGGGCATGGCCTAATGGGGACTCCCACAACTCCCTTCTTCCATGGCTGGGCTGGTTTGGTGGGAAGGCGCCTGGAGATCGCAGGTCCCTTGGGTGTGTGGGGATGCTGGGCCCAGACAGCTGGCTTAGTCCCTCCTCCCCCTCAGGCTCTAATCCTGGCTGTGAGAAGGTTCATGTCCCCATCCCCAGATCAGGAACTCCCTGAGGGCAGGGCTGAGCTCTCCAGGACAGGCGTCCATTCCCACTGGGGAAAGGAACGGCGGTAAATGAACACTGGCTTCCTGGGAGGGGCCGTGGGAGGGATCGCTCAGAAGCACCTCTTTGGGGCAGCACTTGCTACAGCCATCAGATGTCTGGAGATGTCCAAAACAGCCTCCAGAATTTCTCACTTGCTTACTTATCGTTAGAGGATGAAAAAGTCCCCCAGACTCCTAGGAAAAGACGGACGGCTCTACAGCCATAGTAAATACCAGAACTGATTTTACAGACGGCTAATTGGTTGGTGACAACCGGCTTATGTGGCACGCCTCTGAAAGCCACCTCATGAGTGACAGCCTCACACTCTGGTCAGTCATCAGTGTGGAGTTACTCCAGTATAACCAGGCTTCCAGGCTCAGTCAAGTCACCTCCCTTCTGTAACCCACACAGGCCATGCTGTTAGACTCCCATCAACCTAATCCTGACCTGCCTGGAATAAGCTTTGCCCCAGATCCCCAGGGAAGATCAGCAGTTTGCTTCGCTCCCTGAGCCTGCCTGACCAACACAGCTCCCCCTTACTTAAGTGACAGCTCAGCTTTCTGGTTTCAGATACTGAGCGGTGGCTGATCTCATCCTTTGGTAATTCTGGAGGTTCCTCCGAGATTGTTTTAGAAACCCTTGCTTCCCAGTGTCCTTTGGGCGCCGTGGGCCACAGGTGTCCTTGGTCAAGCCCCCGGGGCCCACATTTTGTCTGTCCTGCTGATTGCTTTCTGGGAGGGCACAGTGTGACAACACTCTGAGCTCTCACTTGCTTTGCTGCTCTCTCGTGCTGACTGCTTTGTTAGCAAGTGGGCCTCTGGCTGGGGAGCAAGACCTTGTGTTCAGAGACGCACATTTACCTGCGTGTTCTGCTGCTGGGCACTTTGTTTTTGCTTGACTATTAGATAAAGGTTTATCCTATGAGTTTTGCTGTGCTCTGACTTGTCTTGTGTCTGAGGGATAGATAACAGGGTGCTCCTTGGGGAGCAGATGGCGACACAGGCCCTGCATGCTTCCAACTCAATCCAAGCTGGCCCCCAGGATCAACGGTCAGAGGTCTATGGTACTAGGGGCCAATTCCTATAGGCGACTAGGCAGAGCTTTCCTTGGGTCCCTTCTAAAATCTTCCTGAGGGCGCTCCTGTTCTGCCAACACGTGAAAGGAGGCCCCTTTGTTTTCTCCATATTCTGGGGTCACAGCTGTCAGGTCACTGACTGCACGGCCCTTTCCAGCCTGTGTCTGGTTGGGCGAACCAGGAACATCATTCTAAGCACACACTTCTGACTGATGCAAGTGATGATCATGGGCTGCTTATGCCAAGGCTGCAACTTCCCTGGCTGAACTCCTGCATCCTTATGAATTTAGACTATTATCCTAACTTGTGCTTGTCCTGGTAAACGGCAAACTGCCCCCTACTCACCACAAAACCCAAACAGCGACAACCACCACCACCAGCTTGGAATAACATTGGCCATTGTGGGAACTTCTGACACATCAAAACTAATACATTAATATATTTAAGAGGAGCTCTAAAATGTTAGGAGACAAAATGCCATCATTTAACAGCTTTTGCCACTGGTATACCTTGGCCTCAGTTTCCTCCCACTCAAACCTTCCGAAATCCACTTGCCACTCTCTCTGCCCGGCTCCGTCTTCACCAGCCACTTATTGCATCCCACCCTCTCTGCTCCTGCCCCTCACCTCCTACACAAGCAACTCCTCCCTTAGGGTTTATCCCAGGAAAGTCAGAAATCAGATCTCTAATGCTGGATGTAAAGTCAGGTCTAGAGCTATGCTGAGTGCTGAAGGAAATTTTCCTAAACTCCAGGAGACAGACAAACATTTGCTTAAGAATTCAGGATATCGCTGGATAGTTACTGTCCTGGATGATCAGATCTGTATCACAATGAGTTCACGTAAGTGTTAGGATCTTGGATGGAAGAAAAAGTTCAAAAGCAACAGATGGTAAAGAGCAGTAGAAGCGGCCAGGCGCAGTGGCTCACACCTGCAATCCCAGCACTTTGGGAGGCTGAGGCGGGTGGATCACAAGGTCAGGAGGTCGAGACCAGCCTGACCAACATGGTGAAACCTCGTCTCTACTAAAAATACAAACATTAGGTGATCTGGTGATCTGCCCAGGTCAGCCTCTCAAAGTGCTGGGATTACAGGCGTGAGTCACTGTGCCCGGCCAAATGTTTCTTTCTGAGAAACTAAATGTGTCAGCCTCTCTCTTCTGCCACTCAGTTTCCTTGGCCTTTGGAGGCAGGTTTCCATAAACCTGCTCACAAAGGAGCGATGACCCCCAACACCCTCAATGAACAACGCTTTCCTGCAAAGAATCTGAAGGTACCATATCCTTCCTATGCTTCTAAGACGGATATCCCCTAATGCTGCCTCTGCCACCAGGACAACCCCAAACAAGCTCTTTCCCAAAACTCAACAGAAGAGCAGCAGTTGACTTTGTTCAGTGAGACTTTGCCTGAACAGCACAGCAATTCCTTCCATAAGTACGTGATAAACCCAGCCTTTTGATCTCAGATATTAAATGATGGTCTGTATTCATTAATGTGTTCATTGACAAATATTTGCTTTGTGTCTATGATTGTCAGGGTCTGTTCCAGGTGCTGGGGCTGTAGCAGTGAATGGGACAGGCCAAGAAGACCTGTTTAACTGTGTAAAGCTTCCATTCTAGTGAGGAGAGAGAGATGGGCAGACAGACAGACAGACAGACATAAACCAACACGAACCTGTAAAGTGCACATTACTTCTGGTGGCTGGGAGTGTGATGGGAGGGAAAGAAGGCTGGAAGCAAAGGGGGCCCAGATGGCTGCGGAAGTGGCCGAGGCTGCGGCTCTGGGTGGGTGATGGGGCAGGCCTCACCCACAGACCCTCACCGCAAGGGAGGAGTGAGGAGCGCTGGGGGAGGGCCCTCCAGGCCAAGAGAAGCGCACAGCCTCGGGCTGAGGGCTGGTGGAGGCCCTGCGAAGTCAGTGAGGCTGGCGTGAAGCAAGCGAGGGAGACAGCAGAGGGCAATCCTGTCAGCTGGCAGCAGCCTTCGGGCCATTCCAAGCACTGTGGCTTTGATTCAGAGTCAAAGGCGGAGTTATGGGGGTTGGAAGGGGCGGAGGGTTGGGGGGATGGTAGGGTTCTGAGCCCAGGGGGATGTTATAACTTAAATTTAAAAGGCTCACTTAGGCTGCCCTGGGGATGTCAGAGTGTGGCCAGGCAAGGACCCGGTGTGGAGGTTCCAGGAGGGCAGGCCCACAGCCCCAGCACCCAGACAGGGCCCCGTGTACAGGGAACCAGGGAACGCAGGGGCCCATCCAGAACTCAGCCTAGGGGCACCCAGTGCTGCGAGCACACCCGCAGAGGGTGCAGGGACCATGGGCTTTCCAGGAGGCACTGCCACATCCCCTGCAACTGTGCCCCACTGAGGCTGCTGCACCCCAAGTGACCCTCCTCCTCCCCCTCAGCCTCCTCAGCAGGACAAGGGGAAGCTGCCAGAGGGGAGGCCTCCACACCCACTCCCTCTAAGCTTCCAGCCCTACGGAGACATCAGCAGGGTCCCTGTGCCCCACGGCTGGGGCTGCACACGGACCCCCAGATCTCCTCTGTGCCTTCCTCCCCATCGCAGATCCCTGTTGCTGTGCCTCTGGCTGACACTGGCATGCTCTGCCTGGGACCCCCTCCTTTTCTGCAAGTCCTCATTCTCAGCCATACCCCAACAGCAGAGAACCTCTGCCTGGGAAGGCAAGGCCTAGAGGAAAGGGAGGGGCTGTCCTGCTCACCCCCACCTCAGAAAAGCCACTGCCCCTCCCATCCAAGCCCAGGTGCATAGGAGGAGCCAGCAGCACAGGGTGGCCACCTACCCACGCAGTCCTTCCGGTTCCAGTGGAGCCGCCTCCCCGGGGGACAGACGCACTCGTAGCTGCCCTTAGTGTTGATGCAGCCCTGGTCACAGCTCCCGTTGCTCATGCTGCACTCGTCCACATCTGGAAGCACAGCGGGCGTTAAGGGCAGAGGGGAGGCTGGCGGCTGGCAGGGGAAGGGACCACCCAGTGCAAGAGGGAGAGAGTCTCCTGACCCCACCGAGTTGGAGAGCATCACGGGATGCAGATGAGCAGTGCACGCGCCACAGGCGCACACATGCCTGGGTTTATAAGGCTCCTCACAGACCCCAATGTCCCTTCCCCCAGGAACCTCGGTCGTTTTCTGAACTCAAGCAGCTGCACCCCAGGCTAGGGGGCAGAGGAGGTGGCACACGATTAAAGTTCCAACCCAACCAGATTTTGTGGCGCAGGGAATGAGCACTGCTCCAGGGATTGTGAAACTGATTTTACTGTGGGACTCTGGACAAGCCCTTTTCTAGCCCCAAGTCCCCTGTGGTACAACAGACACCAGGGTGAAGGAGGTCACCGCTAAGGCCCTTCCTCCTCTGACCAAAAGCACCTGCTGGAGCTGGGGGAAGGGGCCGGGCCCCACATTCTGTTAGTTCTTGAGCTGCCTGCACTTGGCAGGCCCAGGGAAGGGGTGCCCAGGTTTTTGAGAGTCTTTCCAGAAGAATCTGTAGCCCACCTCCAGAAGCCCAAGCACCAGCTGTGTCCTGATCACATTCTTGCCTGACCCTGTCTGATCTTCAAGTGGCCTGGCATCCTGAGTGTGGCTACCCCCAGGTCACAGAAAAGGAAGAGACAGGGGGACCGTCTTTGGCTTCCCAATCTTCACCCACCACGCCCATATAACACCAAGTCCCAGCAGCCTGGCTCTGGCTCCTAAATACATCTAGAAACTTCCTCTTTGTTCCGTCCCTGCCCACCCTGCCCCGGCTCTAGCAGTGCACGCCCCCATGCCTGGAGCTGTCTTCCCAGTGGTACCCTGGATTCCACTCTCCTTTCCACGTGGCCACTGGGGCATCTAGTTCCCTGAACCTGACCATATCACACCCCTGCTTAAACCCTCCACAGGCTTCTCATCTGACTGGGAATAAACCCCCAACTCCCCTGCGGGCTCAGGCAGCCTGCATGGTGGGATGGCGCCCCCTATCTGCATCTTCCTCTGAGCTCCCTCCTGCGGGCTGCAGCCCTGTGGCTGCCTCTCGGTCCTTCTGTCCACTGCTTTCTCATGCGGATCCCTCTGGAGTGCCTCCCCAGCCCCCAGCCAAACACTCCCCCTTGAGGATCCCGAATTGCCCCTCTACTCTGCCCCTCTCTGCTGTAAGCCTCCCTGGAACGAG
>NW_026656273.1:0-5968 GCF_009828535.3 Hylobates moloch
GGCGGATCACGAGGTCAGGAGATCGAGACCATCCTGGCTAACATGGTGAAACCCTGTCTCTACTAAAAATACAAAAACTTAGCCACGTGTGGTGGCATGCGCCTGTGATCCTAGCTACTCAGGAGGCTGAGGCAGGAGAATCACTTGAACCTGGGAGGCGGAGGTTGCAGTGAGCCAAGATCATGCCACTGAATTCCAGCCTGGGCGGCAGAGCGAGGCTCCATTTCAAAACAACATCAACAACAACAACAACAACAAAAGTTATTCTCTGAACAAAAAGTAAGTGTAACAAAAGGAATCCTGGAACATCAAAAAGAAAAGAAAGGTGGGGCGCAGTGCCTCACACCTGTAATCCCAGCACTTTCGGAAGTCAAGGTGGGCAGATCACTTGAGGTCAGGAATTTGAGACCAGACTGGGGAACTTGGCAAAACCCTACCTCTACAAAAAATACAAAAGTTAGCCAGATGTGGTGGCACATGCCTGTAGTCCCAGCTACTCAGGAGGCTGAAGTGGGAGAATTGCTTGAGCCCAAGAGGCAGAGGTTACAGTGAACCGAGATTGCACCACTGTACTCCAACTTAGGTGATCGAGTGAGACCCTGTCTCAAAAAAAAAAAAAAAAGAAAAGAAAGAACAAAGAAATTGGTTTTAAAAATAGGGTTAAATATAATAAGCTGTCCTTATAGTTTTTAAAATCATGTTTGATTTTAAAAATGGTCTAATGTGATGCTCAATATATATACAGGAAACACAGTCATGGGTCACTTAATGACAAGGATTCATTCTCAGAAATGAGTCATTAGGCAATTCTGTCATTGTGCAAACATCATACAGCATAATGGCATGTGATTATACTGAATATTATAGGCAATTGTAACACAATGGTAAGCATTTGTTTATTTAAATATATCTAAACATAGAAGAGGTACTATAATCTTATGGGACAGCTGTTATATATGTGGTCAGTTGTTGACCTAAATGTGATTATGTGACACTAAGACAATTATATTTTTAAAATGAGGAGGAAAAAAGAACATAAATGGGAATAAGCTTTCTACATTTTACTTGCAATGGTAAAATATCAGTACCAGTCAACTGTGATAAGTTGCATATATATATATTGTCATACGTAGAGCAACCACATACACAAAAGTTATACATAGAAAGCTAATTTAAAAAAAAAACTATATGGCCCTTTCCTCTTGGAAGTCCCCTCTCTTTTTTTTTTTTTTTTTTTGTTTGAGATGGAGTCTTGCTCTGTCGCCCAGGCTGGAGCACAGTGGCACAATCTCAGCTCACTGCAAGCTCTGCCTCCTGGGTTCACACCATTCTCCTGCCTCAGCCTCCCAAGTAGCTGGGACTACAGGTGCCTGCCACCACGCCCAGCTAATTTTTTTTTTTTTGTATTTCTAGTAGAGATGGGGTTTCACCGTGTTTGCCAGGATGGTCTCGATCTCCTGACCTCGTGATCCACCCACCTCAGCCTCCCAAAGTGCTGGGATTACAGGTTTGAGCCATTGCACCCAGCCCCCTCTCTCTTTTTCCTTTCTCTTTCTTTCTCTCTCTCTTGCCTATTGAACCTCCCCTCCCAAACTCCTAAAAAAAAAAAAAAAAAACTATAGAGAAATTGTAATGTAGACCACTCCTCTAAGTAGCCCAGAGGAGAGCAAGAAAAGGAAACAGGAAAAGACACACACAAAAAAAACTACAAAAATATTGGAAATATTGAAATATTAGAATTACAGATGATCCCTAACTCTCTTATCCGAATATGCATATAATAATAACCTCTTTTGGACCAAGCTTCTTGACCACTAAACTTTATTTATTTATTTATTTATTTATTTTTATTATTTATTTATTTATTTATTTTGAGACTGAGTCTGGCTCTGTTGCTTAGGCTGGAGTGCAGTGGCATGATCTCGGCTCATTGCAACCTCCATATCCTGGGTTCAATCAATTCTCATGCCTCAGCCTCTGAAGTAGATGGAATTTCAGCACTTTGGGAGGCCGAGGCAGGTGGATCACCTGAAGTCAGGAGTTCGAGACCACCCTGGCCAACATGGTGAAACCCCATCTGTACTAAAAATACAAAAATTAACTGGGCGTGGCGGTGCACGCCTGTAGTCCCAGCTACACGGGAGGCTGAGGCAGGAGAATTGCTTGAACCTGAGAGGCAGAGGTTGCAGTGAGCCAAGATTGCGCCACTGCCCTTCAACCTGGGTGACAGAGCAAGACTCTGTCTCAAAAAAAAAAAAAAAAAAACCAACAAAAACTCATATTAGTAATTAAAGTGTAAATAGTTTAAATACACCAATTAAGACAAAGATTGCAAAGGGGATTTTTAAAACACAACCCAACTATGTGCTACCTACTGACTTCAAACATAACAACATAGGTAGGTTGAAAAAGGAGGAAAAAAGATATATGCATTTTGGTCCATTTTCTGTTGCTTATAATGGGATATCTGAAACTGACTAATTTATAATAAATAAAACTTATTTCTTATAGCTCTGGAGGCTGGGAAGCCCAAGGTCAAGAGGACACATCTGGTGAGAGCGTTCTGGTTGGTGGGGACTCTCTACAGAGAGCCCCAAGGCAATGCAGTGTATCACACGATGAGGGGCTGAGGTGCTCATGTGCTAGCTCAGGTTTCTCTTCCTCTTCCTGTAAAGCCACCAGTTTCCCTCCCATGATAAACCATTAATCCATTAACCCATTAATCCATTCAGTAAGGCAGAGGCCTCATGATCCAGTCACCTCTTAAAGGTCCCACCACTCAATACTGCCACATTGGGAATTACATTTCAACATTAGTTTTGAAGGAGACATTCAAATCATAACAGCATACAAACATTAATTTTTTAAAAATCAGGAGTCACTATATTAATATCACATAAAATAGACTTCAGAGAAAAAATTACTAGAAACAAAGAGGGATATTGTATAATGATAAAAGAATCAATCCACCAGGAAGATAACAATCCCAAATGTATATATGCACCAAACAACAGAGCCCCAAAATACATGAAGCAAAAACTGAGCTGAAAGGAGTAGACAAATCCACAGTTACAGTTGGAAATACATAGAAATTAGATAGAAAATCAGTAAGGACATTGTATTAGGCCATTTTTGTATTGCTATATTGAAATAGCTGAGACTATGTAATTTATTTAAAAAAATGTTTAATTGACTCGCAGTTCTGTAGGCTGTACAGGAAACATGGTGCCAGCATCTGCTTGTGGTAAGGGCCTCAGGAGTCTTCCAATCATGGCAGAAGTCAAAGGAGGAGCCAGTGTATCACACAGCAAGGACAGGAGCAAGAAAGAGAGGAGGGAGATGCCACACACTTTTTTTTCTTTTTTTTTTTTTTTTTTTTTTTTTTTTTTGCTTGAGACAGGGTCTCACTCTGTTGCCCAGGCTGGAGTGCAGTGGCAGGATCACAGCTCACTGCAGCCTCTACCTCCTGGGCTCAAGTAGTTCTCCTACCTCAGCTTCCCGAGTGGCTGGGACTATAAGCACACACCACCACGCCCAGCTAGTGTTTTTGATTTCTAGTAGAGACGAGGTCTCGGTATGTTGCCCAGGCTGGTCTCAAACTCCTGAGCTCAAGTGATCCTCCTGCCTTAGCCTCCCAAAGCGCTGGGATTACAGGCATGAGCCACCATGTCCAGCCAATGTCACAAACTTTTAAATAACTAGATTTCATGTGAACTAATTGAGAACTCACTCATCACCAAGGGGATGGTGCTAAACCATTCATGAGGGATCTGCTCCCATGATCCAATTTGCCTCCCACCAGACCCCACTTCCAACATTGGAAATTACGTTTCAACATGAGATTTGGAGGGGACAAACATCCAAACAATATGAGACATGGAAAAACTGAGCAACACTATCAAACAGGATTTAATTGACGTTTATAAGACAGCCTAGCCAACAACAGCAGAATACAGTCTTTTTAAGTGCTTATGTAATATTAATCAAGATAGACCATATCTTGGGTCATAAAGCAAACTTTAACAAACTTAAAATAATTAAAATCGTGTAGAGTATATTCCCTGACCATAATAGACTTAAACTAGAAATCAATAACAGAAAGAAAACAGGAAAAATCTCCAAATGCTTGGGAATTAACCAACACACTTCTAAATAATTCGTGAGTAAAAAAGAAAGCCTCAAATAAAATAAAACATACATAGCCGGGCACGGTGGCTCATGCCTATAATCCCAACACTTTGGGAGGCCGAGGCGGGTGGATCACCTGAGGTCAGGAGTTCGAGAACAGCCTGGCCAACATGGTGAAACCCTGTCTCTACTAAAAATACAAAAATTAGCTGGGCGTGGTGGCAGCCCCTGTAATCCCAGCTACTCAGGAGGCTGAGGCAGAAGAATCATTTCAACACGGGAGGCGGAGGTTGCAGTGAGCCAAGATCGTGCCATTGCACTCCAGCCTGGGCAACAGAGTGAGACTCTGTCTCAGAAAAAAAAAAAAAAAAGCATAAAACTAAATGCAAATGAAAACACAACATATCAAAATTGGTGGGATACCTCTAAAGCACTGCTGAGACAAAATTTTTATTTTGTTTTTTTAGACGGAGTCTCACTCTGTCACCCAGGCTAGAGTGTAGTGGTGTGATCTCGGCTCACTGCAACCCCCACCTGCTGGGTTCAAGTGATTCTCCTGCCTCAGCCTCCTGAGTACCTGGGACTATAGGTGCCCATCACCACGCCCAGCTAATTTTTTGTATTTTTAGTAGAGATGGGGTTTCACCATGTTGCCCATTCTGGTTTCGATCTCCTGAGCTCAGGCAATCCACCTGCCTCGGCCTCCCAAAGTGCTGGGATTACAGGTGTGAACCACTGCGCCTGGCTGAGAAGAAAAGGTATAGCATTAAATGCTTACATTAGAAAGCATGATAGGATTTATATTAATAATCTAAGCTCTGACCTCAAGAAACCAGGAGAAGAAGAGCAAAATAATCTCAAAGCAAGAAGAAAGAAGGAAATAAAAATAAGAGCACAGGCTGGGCATGGTGGCTCACGCCTGTAATCTCAGCACTTTGGGAGGCCAAGGCAGAGCCAAGATCACACCCATTGCACTCCAGCCTCAGTGACAGAGAAAGACTCTGTCTCAAAAAAAAAAAGCAGAATTCAATGAAATTGAAAAGGGAGCCAGGCACAATAGCTCATGCTCGTAATCCCAGCACTTTGGGAGGCCAAGGCAGGTGGATCACTTGAGCCCAAGAGTCCAAGACCAGACTAGGCAACATGGCAAAACCCCATCTCTACAAAAATACAAAAATTAGCTGGACATGATGGCATGTGTCTGTAGTCCCAACTACTCAGGAGGCTGAGGAGGGAGGATCACTTGAACCCAGGAGGTCAAGGCTGCAGTGAGCAAAGATCATTCCACAGCACTCAAGCCTGGGTGACAGAGCAAAATCTTGTCTCATTAAAAAAAAAAAAAAAAAAAAAGTCTCCATGCCCAGTAGTTTCACTAGAGCATTCTCCAAAACTTTTAAAGAATTAACACCAATTTTATACAATTTCTTCCAGAAAACAGAAGAGTTGGGAACGCTTCCAATCTCATTTTATGAGACCCTGAAATCACAAACAGACAAAGACAGTACTAAGACATAAATAAATAAAAATAAAACTATAGGCCAATATCTTATAAACTTAGACACAAAATTCCCCCACCAGCCAGAAGGCTCCCACCAAATGCAGCCCCTCAAACTTGGACTTCTCAGTCTCTATAAATGTAAGATACAAGTTTCTTTTCTTCATAAATTACCCAGTTTCAGGGATTCTTGAGAAGGAAATCAAAATATTTTACCCCAGATATATTTGTTTGCCGTATTTTGAAATGGCTGCCTCAGGGCCAACAGACTGAGGTGGCCTTGCAAAACTGTCTTTTGGGGGGCAACTCTTGCATCTGTAGAAAATCTCCCTAAGGCTGGGTGCA
>NW_026656274.1:0-5968 GCF_009828535.3 Hylobates moloch
GGCGGATCACGAGGTCAGGAGATCGAGACCATCCTGGCTAACATGGTGAAACCCTGTCTCTACTAAAAATACAAAAACTTAGCCACGTGTGGTGGCATGCGCCTGTGATCCTAGCTACTCAGGAGGCTGAGGCAGGAGAATCACTTGAACCTGGGAGGCGGAGGTTGCAGTGAGCCAAGATCATGCCACTGAATTCCAGCCTGGGCGGCAGAGCGAGGCTCCATTTCAAAACAACATCAACAACAACAACAACAACAAAAGTTATTCTCTGAACAAAAAGTAAGTGTAACAAAAGGAATCCTGGAACATCAAAAAGAAAAGAAAGGTGGGGCGCAGTGCCTCACACCTGTAATCCCAGCACTTTCGGAAGTCAAGGTGGGCAGATCACTTGAGGTCAGGAATTTGAGACCAGACTGGGGAACTTGGCAAAACCCTACCTCTACAAAAAATACAAAAGTTAGCCAGATGTGGTGGCACATGCCTGTAGTCCCAGCTACTCAGGAGGCTGAAGTGGGAGAATTGCTTGAGCCCAAGAGGCAGAGGTTACAGTGAACCGAGATTGCACCACTGTACTCCAACTTAGGTGATCGAGTGAGACCCTGTCTCAAAAAAAAAAAAAAAAGAAAAGAAAGAACAAAGAAATTGGTTTTAAAAATAGGGTTAAATATAATAAGCTGTCCTTATAGTTTTTAAAATCATGTTTGATTTTAAAAATGGTCTAATGTGATGCTCAATATATATACAGGAAACACAGTCATGGGTCACTTAATGACAAGGATTCATTCTCAGAAATGAGTCATTAGGCAATTCTGTCATTGTGCAAACATCATACAGCATAATGGCATGTGATTATACTGAATATTATAGGCAATTGTAACACAATGGTAAGCATTTGTTTATTTAAATATATCTAAACATAGAAGAGGTACTATAATCTTATGGGACAGCTGTTATATATGTGGTCAGTTGTTGACCTAAATGTGATTATGTGACACTAAGACAATTATATTTTTAAAATGAGGAGGAAAAAAGAACATAAATGGGAATAAGCTTTCTACATTTTACTTGCAATGGTAAAATATCAGTACCAGTCAACTGTGATAAGTTGCATATATATATATTGTCATACGTAGAGCAACCACATACACAAAAGTTATACATAGAAAGCTAATTTAAAAAAAAAACTATATGGCCCTTTCCTCTTGGAAGTCCCCTCTCTTTTTTTTTTTTTTTTTTTGTTTGAGATGGAGTCTTGCTCTGTCGCCCAGGCTGGAGCACAGTGGCACAATCTCAGCTCACTGCAAGCTCTGCCTCCTGGGTTCACACCATTCTCCTGCCTCAGCCTCCCAAGTAGCTGGGACTACAGGTGCCTGCCACCACGCCCAGCTAATTTTTTTTTTTTTGTATTTCTAGTAGAGATGGGGTTTCACCGTGTTTGCCAGGATGGTCTCGATCTCCTGACCTCGTGATCCACCCACCTCAGCCTCCCAAAGTGCTGGGATTACAGGTTTGAGCCATTGCACCCAGCCCCCTCTCTCTTTTTCCTTTCTCTTTCTTTCTCTCTCTCTTGCCTATTGAACCTCCCCTCCCAAACTCCTAAAAAAAAAAAAAAAAAACTATAGAGAAATTGTAATGTAGACCACTCCTCTAAGTAGCCCAGAGGAGAGCAAGAAAAGGAAACAGGAAAAGACACACACAAAAAAAACTACAAAAATATTGGAAATATTGAAATATTAGAATTACAGATGATCCCTAACTCTCTTATCCGAATATGCATATAATAATAACCTCTTTTGGACCAAGCTTCTTGACCACTAAACTTTATTTATTTATTTATTTATTTATTTTTATTATTTATTTATTTATTTATTTTGAGACTGAGTCTGGCTCTGTTGCTTAGGCTGGAGTGCAGTGGCATGATCTCGGCTCATTGCAACCTCCATATCCTGGGTTCAATCAATTCTCATGCCTCAGCCTCTGAAGTAGATGGAATTTCAGCACTTTGGGAGGCCGAGGCAGGTGGATCACCTGAAGTCAGGAGTTCGAGACCACCCTGGCCAACATGGTGAAACCCCATCTGTACTAAAAATACAAAAATTAACTGGGCGTGGCGGTGCACGCCTGTAGTCCCAGCTACACGGGAGGCTGAGGCAGGAGAATTGCTTGAACCTGAGAGGCAGAGGTTGCAGTGAGCCAAGATTGCGCCACTGCCCTTCAACCTGGGTGACAGAGCAAGACTCTGTCTCAAAAAAAAAAAAAAAAAAACCAACAAAAACTCATATTAGTAATTAAAGTGTAAATAGTTTAAATACACCAATTAAGACAAAGATTGCAAAGGGGATTTTTAAAACACAACCCAACTATGTGCTACCTACTGACTTCAAACATAACAACATAGGTAGGTTGAAAAAGGAGGAAAAAAGATATATGCATTTTGGTCCATTTTCTGTTGCTTATAATGGGATATCTGAAACTGACTAATTTATAATAAATAAAACTTATTTCTTATAGCTCTGGAGGCTGGGAAGCCCAAGGTCAAGAGGACACATCTGGTGAGAGCGTTCTGGTTGGTGGGGACTCTCTACAGAGAGCCCCAAGGCAATGCAGTGTATCACACGATGAGGGGCTGAGGTGCTCATGTGCTCGCTCAGGTTTCTCTTCCTCTTCCTGTAAAGCCACCAGTTTCCCTCCCATGATAAACCATTAATCCATTAACCCATTAATCCATTCAGTAAGGCAGAGGCCTCATGATCCAGTCACCTCTTAAAGGTCCCACCACTCAATACTGCCACATTGGGAATTACATTTCAACATTAGTTTTGAAGGAGACATTCAAATCATAACAGCATACAAACATTAATTTTTTAAAAATCAGGAGTCACTATATTAATATCACATAAAATAGACTTCAGAGAAAAAATTACTAGAAACAAAGAGGGATATTGTATAATGATAAAAGAATCAATCCACCAGGAAGATAACAATCCCAAATGTATATATGCACCAAACAACAGAGCCCCAAAATACATGAAGCAAAAACTGAGCTGAAAGGAGTAGACAAATCCACAGTTACAGTTGGAAATACATAGAAATTAGATAGAAAATCAGTAAGGACATTGTATTAGGCCATTTTTGTATTGCTATATTGAAATAGCTGAGACTATGTAATTTATTTAAAAAAATGTTTAATTGACTCGCAGTTCTGTAGGCTGTACAGGAAACATGGTGCCAGCATCTGCTTGTGGTAAGGGCCTCAGGAGTCTTCCAATCATGGCAGAAGTCAAAGGAGGAGCCAGTGTATCACACAGCAAGGACAGGAGCAAGAAAGAGAGGAGGGAGATGCCACACACTTTTTTTTCTTTTTTTTTTTTTTTTTTTTTTTTTTTTTTGCTTGAGACAGGGTCTCACTCTGTTGCCCAGGCTGGAGTGCAGTGGCAGGATCACAGCTCACTGCAGCCTCTACCTCCTGGGCTCAAGTAGTTCTCCTACCTCAGCTTCCCGAGTGGCTGGGACTATAAGCACACACCACCACGCCCAGCTAGTGTTTTTGATTTCTAGTAGAGACGAGGTCTCGGTATGTTGCCCAGGCTGGTCTCAAACTCCTGAGCTCAAGTGATCCTCCTGCCTTAGCCTCCCAAAGCGCTGGGATTACAGGCATGAGCCACCATGTCCAGCCAATGTCACAAACTTTTAAATAACTAGATTTCATGTGAACTAATTGAGAACTCACTCATCACCAAGGGGATGGTGCTAAACCATTCATGAGGGATCTGCTCCCATGATCCAATTTGCCTCCCACCAGACCCCACTTCCAACATTGGAAATTACGTTTCAACATGAGATTTGGAGGGGACAAACATCCAAACAATATGAGACATGGAAAAACTGAGCAACACTATCAAACAGGATTTAATTGACGTTTATAAGACAGCCTAGCCAACAACAGCAGAATACAGTCTTTTTAAGTGCTTATGTAATATTAATCAAGATAGACCATATCTTGGGTCATAAAGCAAACTTTAACAAACTTAAAATAATTAAAATCGTGTAGAGTATATTCCCTGACCATAATAGACTTAAACTAGAAATCAATAACAGAAAGAAAACAGGAAAAATCTCCAAATGCTTGGGAATTAACCAACACACTTCTAAATAATTCGTGAGTAAAAAAGAAAGCCTCAAATAAAATAAAACATACATAGCCGGGCACGGTGGCTCATGCCTATAATCCCAACACTTTGGGAGGCCGAGGCGGGTGGATCACCTGAGGTCAGGAGTTCGAGAACAGCCTGGCCAACATGGTGAAACCCTGTCTCTACTAAAAATACAAAAATTAGCTGGGCGTGGTGGCAGCCCCTGTAATCCCAGCTACTCAGGAGGCTGAGGCAGAAGAATCATTTCAACACGGGAGGCGGAGGTTGCAGTGAGCCAAGATCGTGCCATTGCACTCCAGCCTGGGCAACAGAGTGAGACTCTGTCTCAGAAAAAAAAAAAAAAAAGCATAAAACTAAATGCAAATGAAAACACAACATATCAAAATTGGTGGGATACCTCTAAAGCACTGCTGAGACAAAATTTTTATTTTGTTTTTTTAGACGGAGTCTCACTCTGTCACCCAGGCTAGAGTGTAGTGGTGTGATCTCGGCTCACTGCAACCCCCACCTGCTGGGTTCAAGTGATTCTCCTGCCTCAGCCTCCTGAGTACCTGGGACTATAGGTGCCCATCACCACGCCCAGCTAATTTTTTGTATTTTTAGTAGAGATGGGGTTTCACCATGTTGCCCATTCTGGTTTCGATCTCCTGAGCTCAGGCAATCCACCTGCCTCGGCCTCCCAAAGTGCTGGGATTACAGGTGTGAACCACTGCGCCTGGCTGAGAAGAAAAGGTATAGCATTAAATGCTTACATTAGAAAGCATGATAGGATTTATATTAATAATCTAAGCTCTGACCTCAAGAAACCAGGAGAAGAAGAGCAAAATAATCTCAAAGCAAGAAGAAAGAAGGAAATAAAAATAAGAGCACAGGCTGGGCATGGTGGCTCACGCCTGTAATCTCAGCACTTTGGGAGGCCAAGGCAGAGCCAAGATCACACCCATTGCACTCCAGCCTCAGTGACAGAGAAAGACTCTGTCTCAAAAAAAAAAAAGCAGAATTCAATGAAATTGAAAAGGGAGCCAGGCACAATAGCTCATGCTCGTAATCCCAGCACTTTGGGAGGCCAAGGCAGGTGGATCACTTGAGCCCAAGAGTCCAAGACCAGACTAGGCAACATGGCAAAACCCCATCTCTACAAAAATACAAAAATTAGCTGGACATGATGGCATGTGTCTGTAGTCCCAACTACTCAGGAGGCTGAGGAGGGAGGATCACTTGAACCCAGGAGGTCAAGGCTGCAGTGAGCAAAGATCATTCCACAGCACTCAAGCCTGGGTGACAGAGCAAAATCTTGTCTCATTAAAAAAAAAAAAAAAAAAAAAGTCTCCATGCCCAGTAGTTTCACTAGAGCATTCTCCAAAACTTTTAAAGAATTAACACCAATTTTATACAATTTCTTCCAGAAAACAGAAGAGTTGGGAACGCTTCCAATCTCATTTTATGAGACCCTGAAATCACAAACAGACAAAGACAGTACTAAGACATAAATAAATAAAAATAAAACTATAGGCCAATATCTTATAAACTTAGACACAAAATTCCCCCACCAGCCAGAAGGCTCCCACCAAATGCAGCCCCTCAAACTTGGACTTCTCAGTCTCTATAAATGTAAGATACAAGTTTCTTTTCTTCATAAATTACCCAGTTTCAGGGATTCTTGAGAAGGAAATCAAAATATTTTACCCCAGATATATTTGTTTGCCGTATTTTGAAATGGCTGCCTCAGGGCCAACAGACTGAGGTGGCCTTGCAAAACTGTCTTTTGGGGGCAACTCTTGCATCTGTAGAAAATCTCCCTAAGGCTGGGTGCA
>NW_026656275.1:0-5965 GCF_009828535.3 Hylobates moloch
TTAAGAACTCCTTGCCTTGCCTATATACTGAAAACTTTTCTTCTATCTCTGTTGTGCATTTTTTGGCGGGGGAGTTAGGGAATTAAATGCTTTTCACCAAATGTTTTATAGTTTTATGTTTACATTTATTTCAATTTTTGTATTAGATTGAGTTCAAGGTTTCTTTCTTTTTTTTTCCTTGTGAACTTCCAATTGTTCCAGTACCTTTAGTTGAAATTGAATTTTTTTGCTTCTTTGTCAAAAATCAGTTGAGCGCTGAGTGATTTTGTCACCACCAGGCCTGCCCTAAAAGAGCTCCTGAAGGAAGCACTAAACATGGAAAGGAACAACCGGTTCCAGCCACTGCAAAAACATGCCAAATTGTAAAGACCATCGAGGCTAGGAAGAAACTATAGCAACTAACGAGCAAAATAACCAACTAACATCATAATGACAGGATCAGATTCACACATAACAATATTAACGTTAAATGTAAATGGGCTAAATGCTCCAATCAAAAGACACACACTGGCAAACTGGATAAGGAGTCAGGACCCATCAGTGTGCTGTATTCAGGAAACCCATCTCACGTGCAGAGACACACATAGACTCAAAATAAAGGGATGGAGGAAGATCTATCAAGCAAATGGAAAACAAAAAAAGGCAGGGGTTGCAATCCTAGTCTCTGATAAAATAGACTTTAAACCAACAAAGATCAAAAGAGACAAAGAAGGCCATTACATAATGGTAAAGGGATCAATTCAACAAGAAGAGCTAACTATCCTAAATATATATGCACCCAACACAGGAGCACCCAGATTCATAAAGCAAGTCCTGAGTGACCTACAAAGGGACTTAAACTCCCACACAATAATAATGGGAGATTTTAACACCCCACTGTCAGCATTAGACAGATCAACGAGACAGAAAGTTAACAAGGATATCCAGGAATTGAACTCAGCTCTACATAAAGTGGACCTAATAGACATCTACAGAACTCTCCACCCCAAGTCAACAGAATATACATTTTTTTTCAGCACCACACCACACCTATTCCAAAATTGACCACATAGTTGGAAGTAAAGCACTCCTCAGCAAATGTAAAAGAACAGAAATTATAACAAACTGTCTCTCAGACCACAGTGCAATCAAACTAGAACTCAGGATTAAGAAACTCACTCAAAACCGCTCAACTATATGGAAACTGAACAACCTGCTCCTGAATGACTATTGGGTACATAATGAAATGAAGGCAGAAATAAAGATGTTCTTTGAAGCCAACGAGAACAAAGACACAACATACCAGAATCTCTGGGACACATTCAAAGCAGTGTGTAGAGGGAAATTTATAGCACTAAATGCCCACAAGAGAAAGCAGGAAAGATCCAAAATTGACACCCTAACATCACAATTAAAAGAACTAGAAAAGCAAGAGCAAACACATTCAAAAGCTAGCAGAAGGCTAGAAATAACTAAAATCAGAGCAGAACTGAAGGAAATAGAGACACAAAAAACCCTTCAAAAAATTAATGAATCCAGGAGCTGGTTTTTTGAAAAGATCAACAAAATTGATGGACCGCTAGCAAGACTAATAAAGAAGAAAAGAGAGAAGAATCAAATAGATGCAATAAAAAACGAAAAAGGGGATATCACCACCGATCCCACAGAAATACAATCTACCATCAGAGAATACTACAAACACCTCTATGCAAATAAGCTAGAAAATCTAGAAGAAATGGATAAATTCCTCGACATATACACCCTCCCAAGACTAAACCAGGAAGAAGTTGAATCTCTGAATAGACCAATAACAGGTTCTGAAATTGTGGCAATAATCAATAGCTTACCAACCAAAAAGAGTCCAGGACCTGATGGATTCACAGCTGAATTCTACCAGAGGTACAAGGAGGAACTGGTACCATTCCTTCTGAAACTATTCCAATCAATAGAAAAAGAGGGAATCCTCCCTAACACATTTTATGAAGCCAGCATCATCCTGATACCAAAACCTGGCAGAGACATAACCAAAAAAGAGAATTTCAGACCAATATCCTTGATGAACATTGATGCAAAAATCCTCAATAAAATACTGGCAAACCGAATCCAGCAGCACATCAAAAAGCTTATACACCATGATCAAGTGGGCTTCATCCCTGGGATGCAAGGCTGGTTCAACATATGCAAATCAATAAATGTAATCCAGCATATAAACAGAACCAAAGACAAAAACCACATGATTATCTCAATAGATGCAGAAAAGGCCTTTGACAAAATTCAACAACCCTTCATGCTAAAAACTCTCAATAAATTAGGTATTGATGGGACGTATCTCAAAATAATAAGAGCTATCTACGACAAACCCACAGCCAATATCATACTGAATGGGCAAAAACTGGAAGCATTCCCTCTGAAAACTGGCACAAGACAGGGATGCCCTCTCTCACCGCTCCTATTCAACATAGTGCTGGAAGTTCTGGCCAGAGCAATCAGGCAGGAGAAGGAAATAAAGGGTATTCAATTAGGAAAAGAGGAAGTCAAATTGTCCCTGTTTGCAGATGACATGATTGTATATCTAGAAAACCCCATTGTCTCAGCCCGAAATCTCCTTAAGCTGATTAGCAACTTCAGCAAAGTCTCAGGATACAAAATTAATGTACAAAAATCACAAGCATTCTTGTACACCAATAACAGACAAACAGAGAGCCAAATCATGAGCGAACTCCCATTCACAATTGCTTCAAAGAGAATAAAATACCTAGGAATCCAACTTACAAGGGATGTGAAGGACCTCTTCAAGGAGAACTACAAACCACTGCTCAATGAAATAAAAGAGGATACAAACAAATGGAAGAACATTCCATGCTCATGGGTTGGAAGAATCAATATCGTGAAAATGGCCATACTGCCCAAGGTAATTTATAGATTCAATGCCATCCCCATCAAGCTACCAATGACTTTCTTCACAGAATTGGAAAAAACTACTTTAAAGTTCATATGGAACCAAAAAAGAGCCCGCATCGCCAAGTCAATCCTAAGCCAAAAGAACAAAGCTGGAGGCATCACGCTACCTGACTTTAAACTATACTACAAGGCTACAGTACCCAAAACACCATGGTACTGGTACCACAACAGAGACATAGATCAATGGAACAGAACAGAGCCCTCAGAAATGATGCCGCATAGCTACAACTATCTGATCTTTGACAAACCTGACAAAAACAAGAAATGGGGAAAGGATTCCCTATTTAATAAATGGTGCTGGGAAAACTGGCTAGCCATATGTAGAAAGCTGAAACTGGATCCCTTCCTTACACCTTATACAAAAATTAATTCAAGATGGATTAAAGACTTATATGTTAGACCTAAAACCATTAAAATCCTACAAGAAAACCTAGGCAATACCATTCAGGACATAGGCGTGGGCAAGGACTTCATGTCTAAAACACCAAAAGCAATGGCAACAAAAGCCAAAATCGACAAATGGGATCTCATTAAACTAAAGAGCTTCTGCACAGCAAAAGAAACTATCATCAGAGTGAACAGGCAACCTACAGAATGGGAGAAAATTTTCGCAACCTACTCATCTGACAAAGGGCTAATATCCAGAATCTACAATGAACTCAAACAAATTTACAAGAAAAAAACAAACAACCCCATCAAAAAGTGGGCAGAGGACATGAACAGACACTTCTCAAAAGAAGACATTTATGCAGCCGAAAAACACATGAAGAAATGCTCATCATCACTGGCCATCAGAGAAATGCAAATCAAAACCACAGTGAGATACCATCTCACACCAGTTAGAATGGCCATCATTAAAAAATCAGGAAACAACAGGTGCTGGAGAGGATGTGGAGAAATAGGAACACTTTTACACTGTTGGTGGGACTGTAAACTAGTTCAACCATTGTGGAAGTCAGTGTGGCGATTCCTCAGGGATCTCGAACTAGAAATACCATTTGACCCAGCCATCCCATTACTGGGTATATACCCAAAGGACTATAAATCATGCTGCTATAAAGACACATGCACACGTATGTTTATTGCGGCACTATTCACAATAGCAAAGAGTTGGAACCAACCCAAATGTCCAACAACGATAGACTGGATTAAGAAAATGTGGCACATATACACCATGGAATACTATGCAGCCATAAAAAATGATGAGTTCGTGTCCTTTGTAGGGACATGGATGAAACTGGAAAACATCATTCTCAGTAAACTATCGCAAGGACAAAAAACCAAACACCGCATGTTCTCACTCATAGGTGGGAATTGAACAATGAGAACTCATGGACACAGGAAGGGGAACATCACACTCCGGGGACTGTTGTGGGGTGGGGGGAGTGGGGAGGGACAGCATTAGGAGATATACCTAATGCTAAATGACGAGTTAATGGGTGCAGGAAATCAACATGGCACATGGATACATATGTAACAAACCTGCACATTGTCACATTGTGCACATGTACCCTAAAACCCTAAAGTATAATAAAACAGAAAAAAAAAAAAAAAAAAATCAGTTGAGCGTAAGTTTGTGAGTCCTTATCTGAGTTCATTAAGTTTCTTTGTCTCCACCAATATGCTACTACACTCTTCTGCAAATTAAGATGGTGGTATGCTTATCTAGTTATTGATATCTTCTTTGATTTCTATCATCAACATTTTAAAATACTTCATATACAGATATTTTGCATGTTTGTTAGTAGCGTACTGAAATATGTTACTGTATTTGGAACATTTGTAGATGGTATTGCGCTTTTAATTTTGTTGATTGCATGAGTATTTTTAGTACATACAAATGTGATCAATTTTTTGTTGATCTTTTATCCTGTGTTCTTGCTTAACTTACATATAAATTCCAGGAAGAGTTATTAATATTATTAGATTTCTTGAGATTTTTTACATGGACAATTATGTCATGCCATCTGCAAATAGAGATCATTTTATTTATTTATTTCAAATCTGTATGTCTTATATATTACTTTTTTACCTTAATTACAGTGGCTAGAACTTCAATAACTTGTTGAATAGGCATAGTAAGAATGGGCATTCTTGCTTGTTCTCTATTTTAGGAGGAAAATAATCAGTCTTTTACCTATAAATATGCTGTCATCTGTAAATTTTTTGTATTTAATAATTGTTCTTTATCAAGTTGAGATAATTCCCCTCTATTTTTATTTTATAAGACTGTTTCATGACTGGATGTTACCTTCTGTCTAATATTTTTTCTGCATTAGTTGATAGATAATTGTTTCTTTAGGTTTTGATCTGGTAGGTTATATTGATTGACCAACCGTCAAACAGTAGGCCATCCTGACATTTGTGGAAGATTTCCTATTTGGTCATGGTGTATTAGTCAGGGTTCTCTTAGAGGGACAGAACCACAGGGTCCCACAATAGGCTGTCTGCAAGCTGAAGAGCAAGGAGAGCCAGTCTGAGTCCCAAAACTGAAGAACTTGGAGTCCGATGTTCAAGGGCAGGAAGCATCTAGCATGGGAGAAAGATGTAGTCTGGGAGGCTAGGCCTGTCTCTCCTTTTTATGTTTTTCTGCCTGCTTTATATTCTCTGGAATCTGATTAGATTGTGCTCACCAGGTTAAGGATGGGTCTGCCTTCCCCAGCCCACTGACTCAAATGTTAATATCTTTTGGCAACACCCACAGAGACACACCCAGGATTAATACTTTGGATCCTTCAATCCAATCAAGTTGACACCCAGTATTAGCCATCACACGGTATATAATTTTTCATAAACATCGCTTGATTACGTAAGCTAATATATTGAAGGGGATTTTATAGCTAAATTCATGAAAGATATTGGCCTTCATTGTTAATACTATTTTATACTGTTTGGGGTATCAAAGTAATACTGGTTTCATAAAATGAGTTATAAAGTGTTCCCTCTATTTTTTTTTAAGATCCAGTGATAGACTAGAATGCAGTTTTTTCTAGTAGATATTGTCAAACTGATATTATTTAAATTG
>NW_026656276.1:0-5965 GCF_009828535.3 Hylobates moloch
TTAAGAACTCCTTGCCTTGCCTATATACTGAAAACTTTTCTTCTATCTCTGTTGTGCATTTTTTGGCGGGGGAGTTAGGGAATTAAATGCTTTTCACCAAATGTTTTATAGTTTTATGTTTACATTTATTTCAATTTTTGTATTAGATTGAGTTCAAGGTTTCTTTCTTTTTTTTTCCTTGTGAACTTCCAATTGTTCCAGTACCTTTAGTTGAAATTGAATTTTTTTGCTTCTTTGTCAAAAATCAGTTGAGCGCTGAGTGATTTTGTCACCACCAGGCCTGCCCTAAAAGAGCTCCTGAAGGAAGCACTAAACATGGAAAGGAACAACCGGTTCCAGCCACTGCAAAAACATGCCAAATTGTAAAGACCATCGAGGCTAGGAAGAAACTATAGCAACTAACGAGCAAAATAACCAACTAACATCATAATGACAGGATCAGATTCACACATAACAATATTAACGTTAAATGTAAATGGGCTAAATGCTCCAATCAAAAGACACACACTGGCAAACTGGATAAGGAGTCAGGACCCATCAGTGTGCTGTATTCAGGAAACCCATCTCACGTGCAGAGACACACATAGACTCAAAATAAAGGGATGGAGGAAGATCTATCAAGCAAATGGAAAACAAAAAAAGGCAGGGGTTGCAATCCTAGTCTCTGATAAAATAGACTTTAAACCAACAAAGATCAAAAGAGACAAAGAAGGCCATTACATAATGGTAAAGGGATCAATTCAACAAGAAGAGCTAACTATCCTAAATATATATGCACCCAACACAGGAGCACCCAGATTCATAAAGCAAGTCCTGAGTGACCTACAAAGGGACTTAAACTCCCACACAATAATAATGGGAGATTTTAACACCCCACTGTCAGCATTAGACAGATCAACGAGACAGAAAGTTAACAAGGATATCCAGGAATTGAACTCAGCTCTACATAAAGTGGACCTAATAGACATCTACAGAACTCTCCACCCCAAGTCAACAGAATATACATTTTTTTTCAGCACCACACCACACCTATTCCAAAATTGACCACATAGTTGGAAGTAAAGCACTCCTCAGCAAATGTAAAAGAACAGAAATTATAACAAACTGTCTCTCAGACCACAGTGCAATCAAACTAGAACTCAGGATTAAGAAACTCACTCAAAACCGCTCAACTATATGGAAACTGAACAACCTGCTCCTGAATGACTATTGGGTACATAATGAAATGAAGGCAGAAATAAAGATGTTCTTTGAAGCCAACGAGAACAAAGACACAACATACCAGAATCTCTGGGACACATTCAAAGCAGTGTGTAGAGGGAAATTTATAGCACTAAATGCCCACAAGAGAAAGCAGGAAAGATCCAAAATTGACACCCTAACATCACAATTAAAAGAACTAGAAAAGCAAGAGCAAACACATTCAAAAGCTAGCAGAAGGCTAGAAATAACTAAAATCAGAGCAGAACTGAAGGAAATAGAGACACAAAAAACCCTTCAAAAAATTAATGAATCCAGGAGCTGGTTTTTTGAAAAGATCAACAAAATTGATGGACCGCTAGCAAGACTAATAAAGAAGAAAAGAGAGAAGAATCAAATAGATGCAATAAAAAACGAAAAAGGGGATATCACCACCGATCCCACAGAAATACAATCTACCATCAGAGAATACTACAAACACCTCTATGCAAATAAGCTAGAAAATCTAGAAGAAATGGATAAATTCCTCGACATATACACCCTCCCAAGACTAAACCAGGAAGAAGTTGAATCTCTGAATAGACCAATAACAGGTTCTGAAATTGTGGCAATAATCAATAGCTTACCAACCAAAAAGAGTCCAGGACCTGATGGATTCACAGCTGAATTCTACCAGAGGTACAAGGAGGAACTGGTACCATTCCTTCTGAAACTATTCCAATCAATAGAAAAAGAGGGAATCCTCCCTAACACATTTTATGAAGCCAGCATCATCCTGATACCAAAACCTGGCAGAGACATAACCAAAAAAGAGAATTTCAGACCAATATCCTTGATGAACATTGATGCAAAAATCCTCAATAAAATACTGGCAAACCGAATCCAGCAGCACATCAAAAAGCTTATACACCATGATCAAGTGGGCTTCATCCCTGGGATGCAAGGCTGGTTCAACATATGCAAATCAATAAATGTAATCCAGCATATAAACAGAACCAAAGACAAAAACCACATGATTATCTCAATAGATGCAGAAAAGGCCTTTGACAAAATTCAACAACCCTTCATGCTAAAAACTCTCAATAAATTAGGTATTGATGGGACGTATCTCAAAATAATAAGAGCTATCTACGACAAACCCACAGCCAATATCATACTGAATGGGCAAAAACTGGAAGCATTCCCTCTGAAAACTGGCACAAGACAGGGATGCCCTCTCTCACCGCTCCTTTTCAACATAGTGCTGGAAGTTCTGGCCAGAGCAATCAGGCAGGAGAAGGAAATAAAGGGTATTCAATTAGGAAAAGAGGAAGTCAAATTGTCCCTGTTTGCAGATGACATGATTGTATATCTAGAAAACCCCATTGTCTCAGCCCGAAATCTCCTTAAGCTGATTAGCAACTTCAGCAAAGTCTCAGGATACAAAATTAATGTACAAAAATCACAAGCATTCTTGTACACCAATAACAGACAAACAGAGAGCCAAATCATGAGCGAACTCCCATTCACAATTGCTTCAAAGAGAATAAAATACCTAGGAATCCAACTTACAAGGGATGTGAAGGACCTCTTCAAGGAGAACTACAAACCACTGCTCAATGAAATAAAAGAGGATACAAACAAATGGAAGAACATTCCATGCTCATGGGTTGGAAGAATCAATATCGTGAAAATGGCCATACTGCCCAAGGTAATTTATAGATTCAATGCCATCCCCATCAAGCTACCAATGACTTTCTTCACAGAATTGGAAAAAACTACTTTAAAGTTCATATGGAACCAAAAAAGAGCCCGCATCGCCAAGTCAATCCTAAGCCAAAAGAACAAAGCTGGAGGCATCACGCTACCTGACTTTAAACTATACTACAAGGCTACAGTACCCAAAACACCATGGTACTGGTACCACAACAGAGACATAGATCAATGGAACAGAACAGAGCCCTCAGAAATGATGCCGCATAGCTACAACTATCTGATCTTTGACAAACCTGACAAAAACAAGAAATGGGGAAAGGATTCCCTATTTAATAAATGGTGCTGGGAAAACTGGCTAGCCATATGTAGAAAGCTGAAACTGGATCCCTTCCTTACACCTTATACAAAAATTAATTCAAGATGGATTAAAGACTTATATGTTAGACCTAAAACCATTAAAATCCTACAAGAAAACCTAGGCAATACCATTCAGGACATAGGCGTGGGCAAGGACTTCATGTCTAAAACACCAAAAGCAATGGCAACAAAAGCCAAAATCGACAAATGGGATCTCATTAAACTAAAGAGCTTCTGCACAGCAAAAGAAACTATCATCAGAGTGAACAGGCAACCTACAGAATGGGAGAAAATTTTCGCAACCTACTCATCTGACAAAGGGCTAATATCCAGAATCTACAATGAACTCAAACAAATTTACAAGAAAAAAACAAACAACCCCATCAAAAAGTGGGCAGAGGACATGAACAGACACTTCTCAAAAGAAGACATTTATGCAGCCGAAAAACACATGAAGAAATGCTCATCATCACTGGCCATCAGAGAAATGCAAATCAAAACCACAGTGAGATACCATCTCACACCAGTTAGAATGGCCATCATTAAAAAATCAGGAAACAACAGGTGCTGGAGAGGATGTGGAGAAATAGGAACACTTTTACACTGTTGGTGGGACTGTAAACTAGTTCAACCATTGTGGAAGTCAGTGTGGCGATTCCTCAGGGATCTCGAACTAGAAATACCATTTGACCCAGCCATCCCATTACTGGGTATATACCCAAAGGACTATAAATCATGCTGCTATAAAGACACATGCACACGTATGTTTATTGCGGCACTATTCACAATAGCAAAGAGTTGGAACCAACCCAAATGTCCAACAACGATAGACTGGATTAAGAAAATGTGGCACATATACACCATGGAATACTATGCAGCCATAAAAAATGATGAGTTCGTGTCCTTTGTAGGGACATGGATGAAACTGGAAAACATCATTCTCAGTAAACTATCGCAAGGACAAAAAACCAAACACCGCATGTTCTCACTCATAGGTGGGAATTGAACAATGAGAACTCATGGACACAGGAAGGGGAACATCACACTCCGGGGACTGTTGTGGGGTGGGGGGAGTGGGGAGGGACAGCATTAGGAGATATACCTAATGCTAAATGACGAGTTAATGGGTGCAGGAAATCAACATGGCACATGGATACATATGTAACAAACCTGCACATTGTCACATTGTGCACATGTACCCTAAAACCCTAAAGTATAATAAAACAGAAAAAAAAAAAAAAAAAAATCAGTTGAGCGTAAGTTTGTGAGTCCTTATCTGAGTTCATTAAGTTTCTTTGTCTCCACCAATATGCTACTACACTCTTCTGCAAATTAAGATGGTGGTATGCTTATCTAGTTATTGATATCTTCTTTGATTTCTATCATCAACATTTTAAAATACTTCATATACAGATATTTTGCATGTTTGTTAGTAGCGTACTGAAATATGTTACTGTATTTGGAACATTTGTAGATGGTATTGCGCTTTTAATTTTGTTGATTGCATGAGTATTTTTAGTACATACAAATGTGATCAATTTTTTGTTGATCTTTTATCCTGTGTTCTTGCTTAACTTACATATAAATTCCAGGAAGAGTTATTAATATTATTAGATTTCTTGAGATTTTTTACATGGACAATTATGTCATGCCATCTGCAAATAGAGATCATTTTATTTATTTATTTCAAATCTGTATGTCTTATATATTACTTTTTTACCTTAATTACAGTGGCTAGAACTTCAATAACTTGTTGAATAGGCATAGTAAGAATGGGCATTCTTGCTTGTTCTCTATTTTAGGAGGAAAATAATCAGTCTTTTACCTATAAATATGCTGTCATCTGTAAATTTTTTGTATTTAATAATTGTTCTTTATCAAGTTGAGATAATTCCCCTCTATTTTTATTTTATAAGACTGTTTCATGACTGGATGTTACCTTCTGTCTAATATTTTTTCTGCATTAGTTGATAGATAATTGTTTCTTTAGGTTTTGATCTGGTAGGTTATATTGATTGACCAACCGTCAAACAGTAGGCCATCCTGACATTTGTGGAAGATTTCCTATTTGGTCATGGTGTATTAGTCAGGGTTCTCTTAGAGGGACAGAACCACAGGGTCCCACAATAGGCTGTCTGCAAGCTGAAGAGCAAGGAGAGCCAGTCTGAGTCCCAAAACTGAAGAACTTGGAGTCCGATGTTCAAGGGCAGGAAGCATCTAGCATGGGAGAAAGATGTAGTCTGGGAGGCTAGGCCTGTCTCTCCTTTTTATGTTTTTCTGCCTGCTTTATATTCTCTGGAATCTGATTAGATTGTGCTCACCAGGTTAAGGATGGGTCTGCCTTCCCCAGCCCACTGACTCAAATGTTAATATCTTTTGGCAACACCCACAGAGACACACCCAGGATTAATACTTTGGATCCTTCAATCCAATCAAGTTGACACCCAGTATTAGCCATCACACGGTATATAATTTTTCATAAACATCGCTTGATTACGTAAGCTAATATATTGAAGGGGATTTTATAGCTAAATTCATGAAAGATATTGGCCTTCATTGTTAATACTATTTTATACTGTTTGGGGTATCAAAGTAATACTGGTTTCATAAAATGAGTTATAAAGTGTTCCCTCTATTTTTTTTTAAGATCCAGTGATAGACTAGAATGCAGTTTTTTCTAGTAGATATTGTCAAACTGATATTATTTAAATTG
>NW_026656277.1:0-5964 GCF_009828535.3 Hylobates moloch
CCCACGGCCCTCAGATTCTTGGGGCCTCAGAGGGATTGTGGAGTGAGACGAAGATCAGGACAGATTCTTCCGCCAGTTTCTGATACACAACCACAGGTAAGTGGCCAGGAGGAAGGAGCCCACTGGGTTTACTGAGAAGGACAGTGAGGCCCCCAGAAAACCAGACAGCTGCCTTAGGGCCACTCAGTTATGAGAGACCCTCATCCCTAGGTCAGGCTCTTTCCTGGAGGACAGCTGGGAGCAATGGTGGGACCCCGGGGAGGAAGACCCCCCTGCCACAGCATCCCATCTCAGGGACAGCCCGGGTTACCTGGCACGAAGAGTGTGTGAGCTGGGCAGGAAAGGAAGCAGCTCTCCACACCGCCCACCTTGCTGCAGGACAGCTGGGCCCGGGGGGAGGTCTTGGCACGAGAAAGACACTTGCCTGTCTCTGTGAAGGGAGATATGAGAGAGGGCTGAGAGAGGCCAGGGCGGAGGCTTCCTGGAGCCGGGAGGGTCCTGGGCATGGCCTAATGGGGACTCCCACAACTCCCTTCTTCCATGGCTGGGCTGGTTTGGTGGGAAGGCGCCTGGAGATCGCAGGTCCCTTGGGTGTGTGGGGATGCTGGGCCCAGACAGCTGGCTTAGTCCCTCCTCCCCCTCAGGCTCTAATCCTGGCTGTGAGAAGGTTCATGTCCCCATCCCCAGATCAGGAACTCCCTGAGGGCAGGGCTGAGCTCTCCAGGACAGGCGTCCATTCCCACTGGGGAAAGGAACGGCGGTAAATGAACACTGGCTTCCTGGGAGGGGCCGTGGGAGGGATCGCTCAGAAGCACCTCTTTGGGGCAGCACTTGCTACAGCCATCAGATGTCTGGAGATGTCCAAAACAGCCTCCAGAATTTCTCACTTGCTTACTTATCGTTAGAGGATGAAAAAGTCCCCCAGACTCCTAGGAAAAGACGGACGGCTCTACAGCCATAGTAAATACCAGAACTGATTTTACAGACGGCTAATTGGTTGGTGACAACCGGCTTATGTGGCACGCCTCTGAAAGCCACCTCATGAGTGACAGCCTCACACTCTGGTCAGTCATCAGTGTGGAGTTACTCCAGTATAACCAGGCTTCCAGGCTCAGTCAAGTCACCTCCCTTCTGTAACCCACACAGGCCATGCTGTTAGACTCCCATCAACCTAATCCTGACCTGCCTGGAATAAGCTTTGCCCCAGATCCCCAGGGAAGATCAGCAGTTTGCTTCGCTCCCTGAGCCTGCCTGACCAACACAGCTCCCCCTTACTTAAGTGACAGCTCAGCTTTCTGGTTTCAGATACTGAGCGGTGGCTGATCTCATCCTTTGGTAATTCTGGAGGTTCCTCCGAGATTGTTTTAGAAACCCTTGCTTCCCAGTGTCCTTTGGGCGCCGTGGGCCACAGGTGTCCTTGGTCAAGCCCCCGGGGCCCACATTTTGTCTGTCCTGCTGATTGCTTTCTGGGAGGGCACAGTGTGACAACACTCTGAGCTCTCACTTGCTTTGCTGCTCTCTCGTGCTGACTGCTTTGTTAGCAAGTGGGCCTCTGGCTGGGGAGCAAGACCTTGTGTTCAGAGACGCACATTTACCTGCGTGTTCTGCTGCTGGGCACTTTGTTTTTGCTTGACTATTAGATAAAGGTTTATCCTATGAGTTTTGCTGTGCTCTGACTTGTCTTGTGTCTGAGGGATAGATAACAGGGTGCTCCTTGGGGAGCAGATGGCGACACAGGCCCTGCATGCTTCCAACTCAATCCAAGCTGGCCCCCAGGATCAACGGTCAGAGGTCTATGGTACTAGGGGCCAATTCCTATAGGCGACTAGGCAGAGCTTTCCTTGGGTCCCTTCTAAAATCTTCCTGAGGGCGCTCCTGTTCTGCCAACACGTGAAAGGAGGCCCCTTTGTTTTCTCCATATTCTGGGGTCACAGCTGTCAGGTCACTGACTGCACGGCCCTTTCCAGCCTGTGTCTGGTTGGGCGAACCAGGAACATCATTCTAAGCACACACTTCTGACTGATGCAAGTGATGATCATGGGCTGCTTATGCCAAGGCTGCAACTTCCCTGGCTGAACTCCTGCATCCTTATGAATTTAGACTATTATCCTAACTTGTGCTTGTCCTGGTAAACGGCAAACTGCCCCCTACTCACCACAAAACCCAAACAGCGACAACCACCACCACCAGCTTGGAATAACATTGGCCATTGTGGGAACTTCTGACACATCAAAACTAATACATTAATATATTTAAGAGGAGCTCTAAAATGTTAGGAGACAAAATGCCATCATTTAACAGCTTTTGCCACTGGTATACCTTGGCCTCAGTTTCCTCCCACTCAAACCTTCCGAAATCCACTTGCCACTCTCTCTGCCCGGCTCCGTCTTCACCAGCCACTTATTGCATCCCACCCTCTCTGCTCCTGCCCCTCACCTCCTACACAAGCAACTCCTCCCTTAGGGTTTATCCCAGGAAAGTCAGAAATCAGATCTCTAATGCTGGATGTAAAGTCAGGTCTAGAGCTATGCTGAGTGCTGAAGGAAATTTTCCTAAACTCCAGGAGACAGACAAACATTTGCTTAAGAATTCAGGATATCGCTGGATAGTTACTGTCCTGGATGATCAGATCTGTATCACAATGAGTTCACGTAAGTGTTAGGATCTTGGATGGAAGAAAAAGTTCAAAAGCAACAGATGGTAAAGAGCAGTAGAAGCGGCCAGGCGCAGTGGCTCACACCTGCAATCCCAGCACTTTGGGAGGCTGAGGCGGGTGGATCACAAGGTCAGGAGGTCGAGACCAGCCTGACCAACATGGTGAAACCTCGTCTCTACTAAAAATACAAACATTAGGTGATCTGGTGATCTGCCCAGGTCAGCCTCTCAAAGTGCTGGGATTACAGGCGTGAGTCACTGTGCCCGGCCAAATGTTTCTTTCTGAGAAACTAAATGTGTCAGCCTCTCTCTTCTGCCACTCAGTTTCCTTGGCCTTTGGAGGCAGGTTTCCATAAACCTGCTCACAAAGGAGCGATGACCCCCAACACCCTCAATGAACAACGCTTTCCTGCAAAGAATCTGAAGGTACCATATCCTTCCTATGCTTCTAAGACGGATATCCCCTAATGCTGCCTCTGCCACCAGGACAACCCCAAACAAGCTCTTTCCCAAAACTCAACAGAAGAGCAGCAGTTGACTTTGTTCAGTGAGACTTTGCCTGAACAGCACAGCAATTCCTTCCATAAGTACGTGATAAACCCAGCCTTTTGATCTCAGATATTAAATGATGGTCTGTATTCATTAATGTGTTCATTGACAAATATTTGCTTTGTGTCTATGATTGTCAGGGTCTGTTCCAGGTGCTGGGGCTGTAGCAGTGAATGGGACAGGCCAAGAAGACCTGTTTAACTGTGTAAAGCTTCCATTCTAGTGAGGAGAGAGAGATGGGCAGACAGACAGACAGACATAAACCAACACGAACCTGTAAAGTGCACATTACTTCTGGTGGCTGGGAGTGTGATGGGAGGGAAAGAAGGCTGGAAGCAAAGGGGGCCCAGATGGCTGCGGAAGTGGCCGAGGCTGCGGCTCTGGGTGGGTGATGGGGCAGGCCTCACCCACAGACCCTCACCGCAAGGGAGGAGTGAGGAGCGCTGGGGGAGGGCCCTCCAGGCCAAGAGAAGCGCACAGCCTCGGGCTGAGGGCTGGTGGAGGCCCTGCGAAGTCAGTGAGGCTGGCGTGAAGCAAGCGAGGGAGACAGCAGAGGGCAATCCTGTCAGCTGGCAGCAGCCTTCGGGCCATTCCAAGCACTGTGGCTTTGATTCAGAGTCAAAGGCGGAGTTATGGGGGTTGGAAGGGGCGGAGGGTTGGGGGGATGGTAGGGTTCTGAGCCCAGGGGGATGTTCTAACTTAAATTTAAAAGGCTCACTTAGGCTGCCCTGGGGATGTCAGAGAGTGGCCGGGCAAGGACCCGGTGTGGAGGTTCCAGGAGGGCAGGCCCACAGCCCCAGCACCCAGACAGGGCCCCGTGTACAGGGAACCAGGGAACGCAGGGGCCCATCCAGAACTCAGCCTAGGGGCACCCAGTGCTGCGAGCACACCCGCAGAGGGTGCAGGGACCATGGGCTTTCCAGGAGGCACTGCCACATCCCCTGCAACTGTGCCCCACTGAGGCTGCTGCACCCCGAGTGACCCTCCTCCTCCCCCTCAGCCTCCTCAGCAGGACAAGGGGAAGCTGCCAGAGGGGAGGCCTCCACACCCACTCCCTCTAAGCTTCCAGCCCTACGGAGACATCAGCAGGGTCCCTGTGCCCCACGGCTGGGGCTGCACACGGACCCCCAGATCTCCTCTGTGCCTTCCTCCCCATCGCAGATCCCTGTTGCTGTGCCTCTGGCTGACACTGGCATGCTCTGCCTGGGACCCCCTCCTTTTCTGCAAGTCCTCATTCTCAGCCATACCCCAACAGCAGAGAACCTCTGCCTGGGAAGGCAAGGCCTAGAGGAAAGGGAGGGGCTGTCCTGCTCACCCCCACCTCAGAAAAGCCACTGCCCCTCCCATCCAAGCCCAGGTGCATAGGAGGAGCCAGCAGCACAGGGTGGCCACCTACCCACGCAGTCCTTCCGGTTCCAGTGGAGCCGCCTCCCCGGGGGACAGACGCACTCGTAGCTGCCCTTAGTGTTGATGCAGCCCTGGTCACAGCTCCCGTTGCTCATGCTGCACTCGTCCACATCTGGAAGCACAGCGGGCGTTAAGGGCAGAGGGGAGGCTGGCGGCTGGCAGGGGAAGGGACCACCCAGTGCAAGAGGGAGAGAGTCTCCTGACCCCACCGAGTTGGAGAGCATCACGGGATGCAGATGAGCAGTGCACGCGCCACAGGCGCACACATGCCTGGGTTTATAAGGCTCCTCACAGACCCCAATGTCCCTTCCCCCAGGAACCTCGGTCGTTTTCTGAACTCAAGCAGCTGCACCCCAGGCTAGGGGGCAGAGGAGGTGGCACACGATTAAAGTTCCAACCCAACCAGATTTTGTGGCGCAGGGAATGAGCACTGCTCCAGGGATTGTGAAACTGATTTTACTGTGGGACTCTGGACAAGCCCTTTTCTAGCCCCAAGTCCCCTGTGGTACAACAGACACCAGGGTGAAGGAGGTCACCGCTAAGGCCCTTCCTCCTCTGACCAAAAGCACCTGCTGGAGCTGGGGGAAGGGGCCGGGCCCCACATTCTGTTAGTTCTTGAGCTGCCTGCACTTGGCAGGCCCAGGGAAGGGGTGCCCAGGTTTTTGAGAGTCTTTCCAGAAGAATCTGTAGCCCACCTCCAGAAGCCCAAGCACCAGCTGTGTCCTGATCACATTCTTGCCTGACCCTGTCTGATCTTCAAGTGGCCTGGCATCCTGAGTGTGGCTACCCCCAGGTCACAGAAAAGGAAGAGACAGGGGGACCGTCTTTGGCTTCCCAATCTTCACCCACCACGCCCATATAACACCAAGTCCCAGCAGCCTGGCTCTGGCTCCTAAATACATCTAGAAACTTCCTCTTTGTTCCGTCCCTGCCCACCCTGCCCCGGCTCTAGCAGTGCACGCCCCCATGCCTGGAGCTGTCTTCCCAGTGGTACCCTGGATTCCACTCTCCTTTCCACGTGGCCACTGGGGCATCTAGTTCCCTGAACCTGACCATATCACACCCCTGCTTAAACCCTCCACAGGCTTCTCATCTGACTGGGAATAAACCCCCAACTCCCCTGCGGGCTCAGGCAGCCTGCATGGTGGGATGGCGCCCCCTATCTGCATCTTCCTCTGAGCTCCCTCCTGCGGGCTGCAGCCCTGTGGCTGCCTCTCGGTCCTTCTGTCCACTGCTTTCTCATGCGGATCCCTCTGGAGTGCCTCCCCAGCCCCCAGCCAAACACTCCCCCTTGAGGATCCCGAATTGCCCCTCTACTCTGCCCCTCTCTGCTGTAAGCCTCCCTGGAACGAG
>NW_026656278.1:0-5964 GCF_009828535.3 Hylobates moloch
TTGATGATGGTGATGTACAGATGGGTTTTTGGTGTGGATGTCCTTTCTGTTTGTTAGTTTTCCTTCTACCAGACAGGACCCTCAGCTGCAGGTCTGTTGGAGTTTACTAGAGGTCCACTCCAGACCCTGTTTGGCTGGGTGTCAGCAGCGGTGGCTGCAGAACAGCGGATTTTCGTGAGACCACAAATTCAGCTGTCTGATAGTTCGTCTGAAAGTTTTGTCTCAGAGGAGTACCCGGTTGAATGAGGTGTCAGTCTGACCCTACTGGGGGGGTGCCTCCCAGTTAGGCTGCTCAGGGGTGAGGGACCCACTTTAGGAGGCAGTCTGTCCGTTCTCAGGTCTCCAGCTGTGTGCTGGGAGAACCACTACTCTCTTCAAAGCTGTCAGTCAGACAGGGACATTTAAGTCTGTGGAGGTTCTTGCTGAGTTTTTGTTTGTCTGTGCCCTGCCCCCAGAGGTGGAGCCTACAGAGGCAGGCAGGCCTCCTTGAGCTGTGGTGGGCTCCACCCAGTTCGAGCTTCCTGGCTGCTTTGTTTACCTAAGCAAGCCTGGGCAATGGCGGGCGCCCCTCCCCCAGCCTCGCTGCCGCCTTGCAGCTTGATCTCAGACTGCTGTGCTAGCAATCAGCGAGACTCCATGGGCATAGGACCCTCCCAGCCAGGTGCGGGACACAATCTCCTAGTGTGCCGTTTTCCAGGCCCATTGGAAAAGCGCAGTATTAGGATGGGACTGACCCGATATTCCAGGTGCCGTCTGTTTCCCCTTTCTTTGACTAGGAAAGGGAACTCCCTGACTCCTTGCGCTTCCCGAGTGAGGCAATGCCTCGCCCTGCTTTGGCTCGCGCACAGTGCACTTCACCGACTGTCCTGCACCCGCTGTTAGGCACTCCCTAGTGAGATGAAACCAGTACCTCAAGCAGAAATGCAGAAATCACCCGTCTTCTGTGTCGCTGGGGCTGGGAGCTGGAGACCGGAGCTGTTCCTATTCTGCCATCTTGGCTCCACCCCCCATCCTTTAATTTTCAGTCTATGTGTGCCTTTTTTTTTTTTTTTTTTTTTTTTTGAGATGGAGTCTCGCTCTGTCACCCAGGCTGGAATACAGTGGCCAGAGCTTGGCTCACTGCAACCTCCGCCTCCCAGGTTCACGCCATTCTCCTGCCTCAGCCTCCCGAGTAGCTGGGACTACAGGTGCCTGCGACCGTGCCCGGCTAATTTTTTGTATTTTTAGTAGAGACGGGGTTTCACCATGTTAGCCAGGATGGTCTTGATCTCCTGACCTCGTGATCCACCCGTCTCGGCCTCCCAAAGTGCTGGGATTACAGGCATGAGCCACCGCGCCCGGCCTATGTGTGCCTTTTTAGGTGAAGTGTTTCTTGTAGGCAACAGATCAGTGGGTCTTGCTTCTTTATCCATGCAGTTGGTTTATGTCTTTTGATTGGAGAGTTCAGTCTATTTACATTTAATGTTACTATTGATAAGTAAGGACCTACTCTTGCCATTTTCTTATTTATTTTCTGGTTGTTTATGGGCTTCTCTTTCTTTTTTCTTTCCTTCCTGTCTTCCTCTAGTGAAGGTTATTTTCTTGGGTGATATGATTAAGTTTCTTTCTTTTTATTTTTTATGTATCCATTGTATGCTTTTTGGTTTGGAGGTTACTGTGAGGCTTGCAAATACTAACTTATGTCCCCTTATTTTAAAGGATAACAACTTAATACTCTTTGTATAACAAACAAAAAGAAAGAAAACAAATAAAAACTCTATGCCTCAACTTAGCTCCCCCACTTTTAACCTTTTTGTTGTTTCTATTTATATCTTATTGTACTGACTGTGTCTTGAAATTTGTAGTTATCATTTTTGATGGGTTCATCTTTTTGCTTTTCTGCTTAAGGTAAAAGTAGTTTCCATGCCACAGTTACAGTTTTATAATATTCTGTATTTTTCTGTGTACTTACTATTATCATTGAGTTTTGTATTTTCAGGTGATTATTTATTGCTTATTAATGTCCTTTTCTTTCTGATTGAAGTACTCCCTATAGCATTTCCTGTAGGCCTGGTCTGATATTGCTGAAATGCCACTGCTTTTGTTTGTCTGGGAAAGTCTTTATTTCTCTTGCATGTTTGATGGATATTTTAGCTGGATATACTATTCTAGGGTAAAAGTTCTTTCCTTCAGCACTTTAAATATGTCATGCCACTCTCCCCTTGCCTGTAAGGTTTCCACTGAAAAGTCAACTGCCAGATGTATTGGAGCTCCATTGTATGTCATGTGTTGCTTTTCTCTTGCTGCTTTTAGAATCCTTTCTTAACTGTTAACCTTTGAGAGTATGATTATTAAATGGCTTTAGGTAACCTTCTCTGGGTCGAATCTGCTTTATGTTTGATTTCTTTCTTGTACTTGGACATTGATGTCTTTCTCTAGGTTTGAGAAGTTTTCTGTTATTATCCCTTTGGATTATCTTTCTACTCCTATCTCTTTCTCTACTTCCTTCAAGGCTAATAACTCTTAAATTTGTCCTTTTGAGGCTATTTTCTTGATCCTATAGGTGTGCTTCATTGTTTTTTTATTCCTTTTTCTTTTCACTCTTCTGTGTTTTTTCAAATAGCCTGTCTTCAAGCTTAGTAATTCTTTCTTCTGCTTGATCAATTCTGCTAATTAAAGGATGATGATGCATTATTCAGTAAGCCAATTGCATTGTTCAGCTTCAGAATTTCTGCATTATTATTCATAATTATTTTAATCTCTTTGTTCAGTTTATCAGATAGAATTCTAAATTCCTTCTCTGTGTTATCTTGACCTTTTTTTGATTTTCCTCAACACAGCTATTTTGAATTATCTGTCTGCAAGGTCACATACCCCTGTTCCTCCAGGACTGGTCCCTAGTTCTTATTCAGTTCATTTGGTGAGGTCATGTTTTTCTGGATGGTGGTGATGCTAGTAGATATTCTTCAGTGTCTGGGCACTGAAGAGCTAGATATTTATTGTAGTCTTCACTGTCTTATTTGTAGCCACCTTTCTTTGGAAGGCTTTCCAGATGTTTGAAAGGATGTGAGTGTTGTGATCTAAGCTGTATCTGCTTTAGGGGGCACTCCAATCCTATTAATGCTGTGGTTCTTGCAGACTCGTAGTGGTGCTGCCTTTATGGTATTAGACAAAATCTGAGAGATTTCTCTGGATTATCAGGCAGAGACTCTTGTTCTCTTCTCTTACATTCCCCCAAACAAACAGAGTCCCTCTCTATCTTTTCTAACCCATGTAAAGCTGGAGCTGGGGTGACAATAAGCACCCCTGTGGTCACCACCACTGTGACCCTGCTGGGTCACACCTGAAGCCAGCACAGTGCTGGGTCTCATTCAAGACCCACTTTAACTACTCCCTGGCCACTTCCCATGTTTGCTCAAGGCCCTGGTGCTCTACAATCAGCATGTGGCAAAGCCAGCCAAGCCTATGTTCTTCCCTTCATGGCAGTGAGGTCCCTCAGACCCTATGTGCATCCAGAAGAACTGTTTGGTAGTCAGGGACTAGCGTCAAAAACCTTAGAAATCTACCTAACGTTTTACTGTATTGCACCTGAGCTGACACTCAAACCACAAGACACAGTTCTTCCCACTCTTCCCCCCTCTTTCCAAAGGCAGAGGAGCCTTTCACCATAGCCACCACCACCTCAGGCCATGAGGTATACTGCCAGACTACCACCGATACTCCCTTATGACCCAAGGTCTCTTAAGTCAACTTATTGTGAATGCTGCCTGCCCTGGGACTCACCCTTCAGGGCAATGGCCTCTCCTCTGATTCAGGTCAGGTCCAGAAATGCCACCCAAGGGTCAAGTCCTGTAATCACAGACCCCAAGGGCTCACTTGGTGGTCTACTGACCTCCACCCCTGTGGCCTGATGTTGCTGAAATCCCACAGCTTTTTGTTGTGCTGGTACCTCAGATGCAAGACAAAGTCCCATTTACTTTTCTCTCTGCTTTTCTCAAGCAGGAGTTTTGCCCCAGAGCCACCATAGCTGTTAATGTGCTGAGCCTCACCTGGAGCCAGCCCATCTCAGAGACTGACCAAGACCCTCAATGTAGTATCTGGGTATTGCTGCTGGTTATGCAGGGCCTAAGGGCTCTTCAGTTAGCAGACAATAAAAGCTGGCAGGAATGGGTCCCTTCCTTCAAGGTAGCAGGTTCCCTTCTGGCCCAGGGTGTGTCTAGAAATGTCATCTGGAAGCTAAAGCCTGGAATGGGGGCCTCATGACTCTGACCAGTGCCCTATCCTGCTGTGGTTCAGGTGGTATCCTAGATGAAAGACAAAGTCCTTCCCACCCTTCCTTCTCCTCTCTTCAAGTGGAAGGAAGGGGTGTCTTTCAGTGCTGAAAGCTGTGCAGCCTGGGGTTAGGGTAGGGATGATTCCAACACTCCCTTGACTTCTCCAGCTGGTGCCTCAGTATGCCAGGTTTCTTCAGTTTGCTGTCTCTGGGCCTAGTTCAGCACTAGGACTCACATAAGGGTTGCAGTTCTTACGGTCTAGACAGCCTTTCAAGTTTACTTTGAGACAGAGTGTGGTAGCCTTTGGTGGTGAGGTTTGCAGACACTCAGGTATGGACCTCTGGTTTCAAGGGATCCTTCTCTGGCTAGGGCTGATTTAAATGCTCCTCCTGTGGGTGGGGGTCAGCTGAATTTGCTCTGGTTTTGCTTTCTGCTTTAACAGGACAGCACTTATTTCAGCACCTCACGATTGCTGTGTTTTCTCCCCCTCAGTGTCCAGAGAAGCTCTCTGCACCCTGCCGAGGTGGGGGAGGGGTGGCATCAGTAATTCTACAGGGTTTATTTCTTCAGTGCAACTTTAGGACACATGAAGTTAAAACTAGGTACTGAGTGCTCATCTGATTTTTGTTTCTTATGAAAGTGTTTTTTTTTTTTTCTGTATAGATAATTGTTAACTTGGTGTCCTTGCTGGGGGGGCAACTATAGGTAGAGCTTTCTATTCTGCCATCTTGCTCTGTCTCCCTTGTATATTTCCTGCTCTTTCCTAATTCATATGCTAATTTTTCTTATTTTACCTTTCTTAATGAACTAAGTTTTCATTATTACTTATGAGTGACACAAACTATTGTACTGATCAAAAGTAAAGATACACTTACTGGTGAAGGGATACCAATATGTTTTCTTTAGATATCAGGTGAACTTGAGCAAAACTCTTGTTACTCCACTTTATAGGTAACCTTTGATGCTTAGGCACTGATAAATAAATCAGAACAAACAAACTCAAAATAAAATGAGCAAACTAATCCCACAAATACTTTATTTTATAGAAATTGCACTTTTAGCCAAATGTGAATACAATTGCAATAACTGTGTTTTTAAGAAAATCAGCAAAATTTTATGTGCTCCTTTTTAGTAACTATATTTGAAAAATCTAAGTTTATTCCCATTATTAAGATTGGACATTGTTATGATTGCATTTCCTTTCAAAAGATGTATTCTAGCTCAATTTCCCTAGCTTCCAGGTAAGAATAAAAGAAATACTAAAATAGAGCTATGGTTTGCTATAATTTTACAGGGTATTTTGTGGTCAAGTTCTAAAATTATCAAGAGCATATTTTTATGTTTTTGAACTTTAAGTTTTTAACAAGATAGTCTATCCTAAAGCTTAAATATTTTAATCAGCAACAAAATGGCATAGAATAAGAACAGTGTTAAGGGAACCTTGAAAATAATAAAAAGTATGTGGCTTCTTACATATGACATACTGAGGCAATGCCATTATCATGCTGTATTACAAATAAAATGTAAATTACAATGCAATGAAAATAAATTCACAATCATTTTATTGTTTTAAGCATACCAATATCTTGAAATTTTTCAGGAAAGAATTGCTTTCAGAAAGATTTGCCTTCTCAAGATTGAAGCACATTTTATATTGAATTAACTGATATGCTATGAAACCCGGGCCCCTTGATAAAAAACAGTGACTGTT
>NW_026656279.1:0-5963 GCF_009828535.3 Hylobates moloch
TCGGGAGACTGAGGCAGGAGAATGGCATGAACCCGGGAGGCGGAGCTTGCAGTGAGCGGAGATCGCGCCACTGCACTCCAGCCTGGGCAACAGAGCCAGACTCCCTCTCAAAAAAACAAACAAACGAAAAAAAAGAAGTTTTAGGGTCCAAAGTCCTCCTTTCATTTTGCAGCTTTCTGTCCCTTTAAATGCAAGCTAGCAGTGTTTCTTTCAAATAATTATTTTTAAAACTTTGCATATATCCTATGAATATTTTGGGGGGTTCACTCCATGGAACAAAATCTCCTCAAGATAAGCTTTTTCTACCCTGAGCTTCTACTGAGACTCTCGAGGGACAACAATCTTCAACTTCTTGGAAGTCTTGTTGTTTAGCTAAATGGATCTCTGAGGCACTATTTTGCATTTTTTTAAGGTCTTAACAAAGAATTTTACAGACATTCTGAGCTTTTCCTTTGTACTCTGTTTTTCTGACTGTGACCTGGATTTGATACTTGCCCCAAAGCAATGTCTTAATTTCAATAAAGTCTGCCATCTGGAGAGGCTGGAAATTTTCAAAACCAGCAAGCCTGGCTCCATTTTGTTTTACAGTCCTTCCTGAAGCTTACCACTCTTTTCTCATATTTTGTCGTAAACAGCAAGAAGAAACCAGGAGACCCCCTCAATATTCTGCCTGAAAATCTCCATAGCTAGATCATGCAGTTCTTCAGGTACTATATTTTCTACTTACCACATTACATAGGTGACAGTGTTGCTTAACTTTCAACACTTGTATAACAAGGATCCCCTTTCTTCCAGTTTTCAGTAACATTTTCCTACTTTCCTTTAAGACCTCATCTTCAGCTTCCTTAATGACCATCAAGACTCTGCTAAGTCTCTTTCATGTTCTTCCATTTTTACTAACATCTCCTCAAAATCCTTCCAGCTTCTTCTCACTACTAGTTTCAAAGCTTCTCCATATTTTAAGTTTTTATTATGGTAGCACTCCATTCCTGGCACCAAAAGTTTTTACTAGATATATTTTCTTGCATTAAAAAACATTGCTCCTCCAAAATGTAATGTCTTAAAATATAAACATTTACTATCTCACACAGTTTTGTGGGTCAGGAATTCAGGAATGATTTAGCTAGGTGGTTTTGGCTCAGGATCTCTCATGAGAGAGAATAGTCAAGATCATTAGGGGCCATCTGGAAGGCAGGCCACCACGCATTCAAAAGAAATATTTACTTTCATACTTTATTTTTATATGTAATTTTGTATTCACAACTTGTCTAATTTTCAGTTTCCACCACACCTGGATTTCCTCAAACTCAGACCCAAACTCTGGACTTCTCTCCTCATCTCATACTCCACAGTTCATCTGTTAGTACACCCTACTAGGATTACCTTCAAACTGTATCTCCAATTCAGTCACGTCACAACCTCTACTGTTACCACATTCCAAATCATAATCCTTTCTCACTGATATTATTATTTTTCTTTTTTTGAGATGGAGTTTCACTCTTGTTGCCCAGGCTGGAGTGTAATGGCGCGATCTCAGCACACTGCAACCTCCGCTTCCCAGGTTCAAGCGATTCTCCTGCCTCAGCCTCCCGAGTAGCTGGGATTACAGGCACCCGCCACCAGGCCTGGCTAATTTTTTGTATTTTTTAGTAGAGAGGGGGGTTTCACCACGTTGGCTATGCTGGTCTCGAACCCCTGACCTCAGGTGATCCACCTGCCTTGGCCTCCCAAAGTGCTGGGATTACAGGCGTGAGCCACCGCACCCAACCCTCACTTACATTATTGTGACAGAATTGATCTTTCTGCTTCTACCTTCATCCTCCTTCAGTCTGTTGGCAACATAGTAGACAAAGTGATTACTTAAAAGTTGTATTTTGTTTACTACTTTGCTCAAATCTTCCAATGACTTTCCATCTCACCCCAAGGAAAATCCAAACTCCTCATATGTTCTATAAAGCCCTACATGATTTGGCCTCAGCTTACCTCTCTGGCCACTGACCTACCTCTCTCCTCCCACTTACTGTGCTCCAGCTACAATGGCTTCCATGCTGTTTCTACCTCAAAAACTTTGTATTTGCAGTTCCTCAGCCTATTGGTATTTCCCCAGACACACTTCTTTTTTAATAACACATCATATATTTTGCTCTTTGATATGATTTGGCTGTGTCCTCAACCAAATCTCATCTTGAATTTTTGCTCCCATAATTCCCATGTGTTGTGGGAGGGACCTGGTGGGAGATAACTGAATCATGGGGGCAGTTTCCCCCATACTGTTCTTGTGGTAGTGAAAAAGTCTCACGAGATCTTATGGCTTTCTAAGAGGAAACCCCTTTCACTTGACTCTCATTCTCTTTTGTTTGCTGCCATGTAAGACGTGCCTTTTGCCTTCTACCCTGATTGTGAGGCCTCCCCAGCCACGTGGATCTGTGAGTCCATTAAACCCCTTTTTCTTTATAAATTACCCAGTCTCAGGTATGTCTTTATCAGCAGTGTGAAAATGGACTAATACACTCTTTTTAACAATTTTTGTTTATTGCCTCTCACCCTCCACTAAAATGTAAGCTCTCTAAGGGCAGAAACTTTGTCTTCTTCATGGTGGTATTCTTAGCACACAGAACAAGGCCCAACACAAGATAGCTATATAATAAATATTTATTGAATGAATGAGTAGATGAATAAATGAATGAACAAATGAATTTTTGGACGGGTCAAATTAGGGCTGGGATTGTACAATGTTACTGCAGTCAAGGGGAAAAAGAATATAAAAAAAATGATATTTTCATCTGTGTTAAATGCTCTAGAAAGGTAAAAGACAAGTCCTGAAAAATGATAGGGAAAGAAAAGGTCAAATTTGATGATTAAAAGATTATTTGATAGAGTGATTGTAATGTAGTTGTAGAAGCAAAAATCATTGCCAGAAGGTAATGAGGGAGGTAGGGAAGCATAGAGGCTATGTGTATTCTTTCGAAAAAGAGAATAATGAAAGAGAAGGGGAAATGAAGAAGGACATAAGGGAGGGAAGGAGAGAGAGAGTGAGAGAGAGAAAGAAATAGCACATGTATCCCAGTGCAGTGTTTAAGAGCTTAGTCTTTGGAGTTAGTTATGGATTCATATTCCAGCTCCACCTCTAAATACTTGCATGATTTTGGGTAGGTTGCTTAAGCTCAGGAGCCTCAGTTTGCTCTGTCAATTGGGAATAATAATATTACTTACCTCATAAAGTTGATGTGAGGATAAAATGAAATAACTCATTTAAAGAGTTTGAGTTAGGAACAGTTGCTTGGAACATAGTGAGAACTCAGTAAGTTCTAGCTTAAGAATAAGCACCTTAAAAGAAGTCACAGAATTAAGAAAGGGAATTTTGGTGTTTTATTGTTTTTTAGCATATGAGAAGACTTCTAGTGCAGGGAAGAGATTGAAGATGTAGAAAATGTGGACGTGAAATGGAAGTAGACAAATTTCCATAGTTCTGGAAAGAGTGGAATTGAATGAGATGGGCTTCTTTCTTGCATTGAAGTAGGTAAGAAGGACAATTGAATGAGTGACATTGAGCAATTTCAGAGACAAGGGAGAGCTTACTTTAATAAAACAGAAGGAATCAAGGCATCTGCTGAAAGGATGAAGATGTGGGATTCAAAGTTGTACAATGCACTGCCTCTTTCTTTCAACTTTGCCTTTGCTTCAAAGGCTCAAACATTATTTCTGCTCAAATTTATCCCCTTATTCAGTGTTTTCCACAGTCTCCAGCACAATCAGATATTGTTTTATGCCTGTCTTTTCAAATAAGAAAACACTGAAAGCACCCTTTTAAAAGATGATGCTCATAACCTGATAGATTGGTTTGTTTGTTTGCTTTTAAAAAACTCTCAACGAAATGTGAATTGCTCAGGATGCATCTTAAAAATAATTTTACAGTTTTTGTATCTTTCATACTAGCTTTTTGATAAATATCTCATAAATGGGTAAGTTATTGGGCATTGGACTGTATCAATTAACAATGATGGTTGTATAGAAAACATTTTCTATTTCTCAGATTGCTAACAGCTAGTCTACCTAGTGTTCTGTTTTTGTTTGTTGTTTGTTTAGGGAAAGGGGTTTCCTCTGGATTGAGACTGGGAGAGGAACAAGACCAGAGAATACAGGGTAGGCTGCTCAAATCTTCTATAGTAGGGTAGTCAGGCCGAAATAATCACATTGAATAGAGCTGGCAATCTACCACTGTGGCAGCAAAGGGTGATTAAAAGAAGTGACTTAACAACACTTTGTGCTTCCTCGTGATATTACTTCACTCCAAGGTTGACTAGCTCTGTCTGTAGCTTTGAATAAACTGTGGGAGGTAAGAGAGGGTGAAAGGGAGAAATGGTGGGTCAGCCCTTACGCTTGAAAATGTTTTTTGGTCTGATAAATGCAATCATCATCAACAAGAAACATTTGTTGAGTACTTAGTACTTTGAGAGTAGTTCTAAGGTCAGAGGAATGATTTTAAATGTCACTGCTTTGTGTTGGGAGATATATCAAGAGAAAAAGAAGACATCAGTTAAAAAGTACTTGGACAGCTTTTTAAAAGACAACTGGGTTATCTAAATCATTCCCTTATGTGTCTTCTGAATTCTAAAAAGACATGAAAATGTTATTAATTAAATGTGGAATATGTAATGTATTTTTCACACCTTTGATTGACATAGGATAATGACAGCTGCATTTTTTGCGTGTTAAATACATGTTTTAGAAAACATTTGTAGGACAAAAATATTTATTATATATCATTGCTTAAAACTATCATTTTTTAACTATTGAATCCTTAGTGCAGTTATTGAACCCAATAATAATTGTTTCTACAAAAAATTTAATTCAGTTTATAATAGTTTTCAGGAACACTGTGCAGCAAATAATAAGGGCCACATAGATTTTGTTTCTATTTTGAAATGTAATCTGTCCTTTAAACACACACCTTAATGTTATTTACCAGCCTGAGTGTCTTGATTGGAATCAGCTGAAGAATGATAGCCTCCCCCGCCAGCCACAGGCAAAGTGAAGATTCAAATCCTAGCAAAATACAGACTTGTTAAAGATTCAGGTACTTAAACACTTATTTTGGAAACGTGTTGCAGAAGGAATCTCAGGGAGAAAGGCGTGATGCAGGAAAGGGAAAAAAGGCTACGAGGGAGGTTATGCCAAAGAAGTGTCTCTTTAGAAGGAGGGGCACTTTAGGGTGTTCCAGAATGACTATTAAACCTTGAAGAAGCTGTTGGCCCTTCTGAATTTCAATAGAGTAATGAGAAAGCAAGTAATAACAAATTGGAGTCACAGAACTTAGACTGGCTTAAGAAGCACCGCCGAGCAGGCTCTATAAGGTGAAGAGGGCCCAAGTATGCATGTTACAAGGTAACTTGAAAATACAGTATTGAACTTGTGTTTCAGGTTTGCTTCCTTTTTCTTGGCTTTGTGTTTAGTAGTGTTTAATTAATTTATTTATTTGGGGGTCATAAAGTGAATAAAAGAAAACCAGCATGACAAATTCACCAAAAGTTTCAGGGAAAAGAAATATTGGTCAGGTGTACAAATTGGTACAATATTTCTGAAGGGAATCTGCCATTGAATTTTCAAGGAGCTTAAAAATGTATGTAGCCTTTGACTCAGTAATTCCACTTCAAGAAATTCATGTCGAGGATATAATTGAATGTGCATAAGATTTTATACACAAGATTAGAGAAGACTACCAATTTTCTCCCTCTGTCCCTCCCTTCCACTCTAGATGATAAAGAACATACCCAAAACTATTATCATTATAGTAAAAATCACCTATAATTCTACCACCCTGAGACGGTCACTCCAGTAACACTCTTCTTGGTGTTATTTTTTTCAAAGTACTTTAGTTTTCTATTTGAGACCATAACAAATTACCACAAATTTAGCAACTTGGAACAACACAAATTTATTATCTTACAGTCCTGTAGGTCCAA
>NW_026656280.1:0-5963 GCF_009828535.3 Hylobates moloch
TAGACTGGATTAAGAAAATGTGGCACATATACACCATGGAATACTATGCAGCCATAAAAAAGGATGAGTTCATGTCCTTTGTAGGGACATGGATGAAGCTGGAAACCATCATTCTCAGCAAACTATCGCAAGGACAAAAAACCAAACACTGCACGTTCTCACTCATAGGTGGGAATTGAACAATGAGAACACATGGACACAGGAAGGGGAACATCACCCATCAGGGCCTGTTGTGGGGTGGGGGAAGTGGGGAGGGATAACAGTAGGAGATATACCTAATGTTAAATGCCAAGTCAATGGATGTAGCACACCAACATGGCACATGTATACATATGTAACAAACCTGCACGTTGTGCACTTGTATCCTAAAACTTAAAAGTATAATAAAAAAAGTTAGTTTGCTATGTCTCAGTGAATCCTTGTTGCTTTATGTTAGTGCTTCTCAAACTTTAATGTGTATATGATTGGCTAGATCAGCTGAAGATCTTGTTAAGATGCAGATTCTGATTTGGTGGGTCTGGAATGGGGCCTGATCTGCATTTCTTACAAGCTCGCAGGTGATGTCAATGCTGTTGGTCTGTGGCCCATTCTCAGAGTAGTATGGTTTGGGAGTCCACTGCCTCCTAAAAAAAAAAATCGGAAATTTTCCTGTCCGCATCTTCATCACCCCTCCAGTTATCCATAATTTCTGAAAGACTTCTTTAATGTATAAGTCTCATCTACAAATTATCTTAGTCCTAGATGTAAATTTATTTGATCCAGGGGTCCTGAACACTTTTATGGCAACTGTTACTGTTACTCCTAACCTTGGACTTTAATCCTCTTTTAAAATTTTGTATCTATTTAAAAAATTCTACAAACATGTTATGACTGTAATGAAAAATTTAAAACAAAAAAGATCACATCTAATATTATTATCCTAACAGTCTGCTTTTAGTTTTTTCTTTCCTTTAATTCCTTATCCGTATTGGTGCATAATTTTTCCTAGTTATAATTTTAGCATTTGTCATTTATGTTGTTATTGGTGAGAGGCATCAGGCCCCCCTATTTTTGATGCTGATTAGGTAAGCTTAATCAGTTATTGTTTATTCCAGTGACAAGAATACTAAATCAAGTAAACAAAGGGATTTTGAATTGCAATTAGATTACCAAGATAGAATCAGAAACCTAGAGATAGTGATCTAGGAAAGTCAATGCACCAAATAAAAATACAGAACAAGAATGTAGGAGATCAGATTGACATTGCCAAACTAAAATGAAGAAGAGAAGAGAGCAGCAGCAGGCTTGTGAAGTCAAGATCAGAATCCTTGGAAGTCAGATAAGAGATACAGGGAAGCAATCTGTTCAGGCTCATCAAGTAAAAATAAAGAACAGAAAGCCTTGCATCTTAACCATTTTATTCCCAGCCTTCCTGTTGCATGAAGCCTGATATTGTTTTATTAATATAATAGTTTTTGAACACACTGTTGAATGTTATAATAAAATATTTTAGACCTATCTAGATTCTACACATTAAATGAGTTCCGGAAAAGTTCTGTTCAGAGAAAATTTGATATGGTATTATTTTTCCATAAACTTACACTATACAAATAAATGATTTACCTCCAAAAAATGTTTGGCTCTAAGATATAATAAAATTATACTTAGGAATGTAGCAGAATTTTACAATTATATGTTTAAATGAAATATATTCTTATGATAATGTAATAAGTACTTGAGGTGAGTTACAGAAATGGCATGCTAGCTGACTAAGATAATATCCTGATAATATAGAAAAAGAGATAGGTACAATATTGAAGACCTCATACTCAATAATAATTCCTTTCTGGGATAGATCTAAAAGGTTATCAGCCACTGAGAAATAAAAGCAAACATCAACTGGCCCTTGAGACTTTAATTAATCATGTTTATTCAGATATTGCCACGTAACAGCCACTATCTGAGCTCAGTATTGGTAATTGTTGTCACCCTAGATCTTTCTTTTCTCCTGTTTCAGGTTGAATATCCCTGTAATGTATTTTGTAGGACATTCGTCTTTTTTGTTGTAATGAACATTACTTATAAGTTTATTTTTAGGAATCATAGTTCCAGTCTGTAGGAAATGAAGGTGGTACAGAATACACATTCAGTTCCTGAATCTTCAGTATAGATAAGTTTTGTTGAAATAGATAAGTTTGTAGCTTTTTTCCCTAGGGGAATTGGTTTTAGGGTGCTTGAGATGGGAAAAGGAGTCTTTTTTAAAAATTATTTCAACTTTTATTTTAGATACAAGGGACACATATGCAGGCTTGTTACATGGGTATATTGTACCCTAGTAGTGAGCATAGTACCCAATAGGTAGTTTTTCAACACACATGCCCTTCACCTCTACCCCTTCTACTAGTCCGTTGTCTATTATTCCCATGTTTATGTCCATGTGTGCTCAATGTTTAGCTCCCATTTATAAGTGAGAACATGTGGTATTTGGTTTTCTGTTCCTGTTTTAATTTGCTTAGGATTATGGCCTCCAGTTCCATCCATGTTGCTGCAAAGGACATGATTTCATTCTTTTTATGGCTTCATAGTATTCCATGGTATATATGTACCACATCTTCTTTATCCAATCCACCATTGAGGGACACCTATGTTGATTCCTTGTCTTTGCTATTGTGAATAGCACAGTGACGAACATATGAGTGCATGTGAGGTTTTTTTGTATAATGTATTTTCCTTTGGGTATATACCCAGTATACCCAGTAATGGGATTGCTGGGTCTAATGGTAGCTCTGTTTTAAGTCCTTTGAGGAATCTCCAAACTGCTTTCCACAGCGGCTGAACTAATTTACATTTCCATTAATAGTGTATAAGTGTTCCCTGTTCTTGCAGCCTCTCTAGCATCTGTTGTTTTTTGACTTTTTAATAATAGCCATTCTGACTAGTGTGAGATAGTATCTCATTGTGGTTTTGATTTGCATTTTTCTTGTGATTAGTGCTGATGAGCATTTTTTCATATGTTTGTTGGCAGCTTGTATATCTTCTTTTGAGAAGTGTCTGTTCATGTCCTTTGCCCATTTTTTAATGAGGCTATTTGTTTTTTGCTTGTTGATTTTTTTAAAAAAATCACCTTTCTGACAAGCTTGTTGATTTTTTTAAAGTTCCTTGTAGGTTCTGGGATATTATACCTTTGTTAGATGCATAGTTTGTGAATATTTTAATATTTTTTTGATAGATATTTTTCGGCTGTGCAGAAGCTCTTTAGTGTAATTAAGTCTCACTTGTCAATTTTTGGTTTTGTTGCAATTGCTTTTGGGGACTTAACCAAAAATTATTTGCCAAGGCTAACGTCAAGAAGGATATTTCCTAGGTTTTTAAAGGTTGGTTGCTCCTGGAGAAAGAGTTCAATTTTCCTTGCCTCATTGTGTGCACTGACATTCATTTTATCAACAAAAATTGTGCCTAGTGCAACATGTTGTCTGGGGTCTGGTTGTAGATACAAGAAACATAACAAACACACATTTCTCTAGTGAATTGATAGCCTACTATAATAAATTAAGCATATATATTCTTGATCAGTTGAGTAACAATAAAATTCAGAATATGAGAAATGTATAGGCAAAAACACTATATGAATTTAGAGAGAGTGAAAGATCACTGTTAGCTCTATTAGTCAGAGAATGCTTGATGGAGGAGGTGGGGCCTTAGAAATGGATAAGATTTGCATAGGTGAAGGAGTAGGAATTACTAGCAGGAAGATCAGAGTCAGCACAAGGCAGGTGTGAGGACAATAATTTAGTCCAATAAAGTATTTAGTATCGTTTATGCAAAGGGTACCATGTGGAAATCATAGGCACCACTTGCAGAGAATTTCCAAGTCTTATTAGAAAGAGTATATGTAAAGATAACAATATAAGACAGCACATGGAAAATGGGGATAAGTGATAAATTGGTATAGGAATTCAGAAGAAGCCTAGATCATCATGGACTAGGAACATCAGAAAGTCTTATTTGAAGGTGAGGCTTGAGCTGGGCTTTGATGGTAGAGTAGGATTTAGAATAGCGGAAAGGAAGAGTTAGGACATCTGTGGTAGGGACTATAGCATAAGTAGATATGGGGACAACATGGTCTATTTAGAATATGACGACTAATGAATCCGAGAGAATTTAGCATAAGTTTTATATGAGGAGTATAATGAAATATAAAGTTAGAGAAGTAAATTGGAGTCATTTATTAAAATCCTTGAATACTGGGTTAAAGGACTATATGATACAGGCAAATGGGGACCCACTGAAGGTTTCCAAATAGGATAGTGACATGCTAATAGCAATAATATGCAAGAATTTGAGAGATAGGGAGATTAATTGAGTTGTTGCAAGTAGCTCAAATATGAAGTAATAAGATCCTGAAACTAGGTTGATAGCAGTGGAAATTCATTCTTTCACGTTTGAGTTCCTACAATGTACCAGTCATGTTGTTGCTAGGCATTGAAGATGCAGAGGTTAAATAATATGCATGTCCCTGGTGGTCTCAAGGATATCACTACTTAATGGGGAAGATAAGCTCATAATTATGAAACAAATACAATCACAGAATATTTTTATATCATCAAAGTGGGGGTTAGAGGATAATTTATGAAGACAAAACTATTCTACCTCTTACCTACCTATTTGGCATTAGAATTAATACAGTTTTGACTGACTTGCCAGTCGCACACCATCCTTAGGACTTATCTTTTTTATATATATACTTTAAGTTCTAGGGTACATGTGCACAACGTGCAGGTTTGTTACATATGTATACATGCGCCATGATGGTGTGCTGCACCCATTAACTCATTATTTACATTAGGTATATCTCCTAATGCTATCCCTCCCCCCTCCTCCCACCCCACAACAGGCCCCAGTGTGTGATGCTCCCCTTCCTGTGTCCAAGTGTTCTCATCGTTCAATTCCCACCTATGAGTGAGAACATGCAGTGTTTGGGTTTTTGTCCTTGCAATAGTTCGCTGAGAATGATGGTTTCCAGCTTCATCCTTGTCCCTACAAAGAACATGAACCCATCCTTTTTTATGGCTGCATAGTATTCTATGGTGTATATGTGCTACATTTTCTTAATCCAGTCTACCATTGTTGGACATTTGGGTTGGTTCCAAGTCTTTCCTATTGGGAATAGTGCCACAATAAACATACGTGTGCATGTGTCTTTATGGCAGCATGATTTATAATCCTTTGGGTATATACCCAGCAATGGGCTGGCTGGGTCAAATGGTATTTCTAGTTCTAGATCCCTGAGGAATCGCCACACTGACTTCCACAATGGTTGAATTAGTTTACAGTCCCTCCAACAGTGTAAAAGTGTTCCTATTTCTCCACATCCTCTCCAGCACCTGTTGTTTCCTGACTTTTTAATGATGGCCATTCTAACTGGTGTGAGATGGTATCTCATTGTGGTTTTGATTTGCATTTCTCTGATGGCCAGTGATGATGAGCATTTTTTCATGTGTCTGTTGGCTGCATAAATGTCTTCTTTTGAGAAGTGTCTGCTCATATACTTTGCCCACTTTTTGATGGGGTTGTTTTTTTCTTGTAAATTTGTGTGAGTTCTTTGTAGATTCTGGATATTAGCCCTTTGTCAGATGAGTAGATTGCAAAAATTTTCTCCCATTCTGTAGGTTGCCTGTTCACTCTGATGGTAGTTTCTTTTGCTGTGCAGAAGCTCTTTAGTTTAATTAGATCTCATTTGTCAATTTTGGCTTTTGTTGCCACTGCTTTTGGATAGGAAGAATCAATATCGTGAAAATGGCCATACTGCCCAAGGTGATTTATAGATTCAATGCCATCCCCATCAAGCTACCAATGGCTTTCTTCACAGAATTGGAAAAAACTACTTTAAAGTTCATATGGAACCAAAAAAGGGCCCACATTGCCAAGACAATCCTAAGCCAAAAGAACAAAGCTGGAGGCATCATGCTACCTGACTTCAAACT
>NW_026656281.1:0-5961 GCF_009828535.3 Hylobates moloch
CATGCTCCATGGCTCCTCGCCTCGTTCCAGATGAGAGATCACATCTGACTTGTGCAGTGGAGGTCCTGCTCCTGGAGAGAAAGTGGGCTGGGCATGCTGCGGCTCTCCAGGCCCAGTCGACCTTACAGGCCACCCCCTAACAAGGACCATGCCTGTGAAGTGGACACCCTCTCTGGGAACAGGAGGTCCTCTGGGCCAAAAGCGGTGAGGGTCTCAGATTGGAACCCAAATCCCAGTGTATACTCTGAAGACCCCACGTGTGCTGACGTCCTTACTTCATTGCTCGAGGACCGTTCCAGAGCCAGCTGGGCTCCAGGGTCCCACCTTCTTCTCTTCTCTCCCTGCCCCCATCCCAGGACCAGGGGAAACACCAAGCAAGGATGCTACCAGCTCCCACGCTGTCCCCTGGGGACTTCTGGCGTGGTCGAGGCCCCTGGCCATGAGTGCCCCAAGGCACAGGCCTTGCTTCCCACCCCATGACATATCTGACACCAGGGCCGGCACTGAAGGGATCCTCCTTAATATCTACCATGCAGAAGAAGGCTGACAGCAGACGCCCAGCCTGGGGCTGGGGGGATCTTACCTAGGGCAAGAAGGTTCTGGTAGTTCTCCAACATCACATCCCGGTACAAGGCCCTCTGAGGGGAGTCTAGTTGACCCCACTCCTCCTGGGTGAAGTCCACAGCCACATCCTTGAAACTCACTGATTCCTGAAATGACATATAGGTTCTCACTCACCCAGGACTGATTCTGTGTCCATGGTTCCAAAGGAGCCAGAGATTAAGGACCCTACAAGTAAAGGGTTAACCTCAGGTGACCTTCTCCCATGCCAGAAGGTTGTGCTGTAGACACTGACCATGACTGAATTTGGGGACCAGGGGCAGGGAGGGGGCTGGGAATTGGCATGCATTCCCACACCACCTTCTAGACTGGGAAAGCAGGTTTGAATAGACACCACTGGACCCTGGCAACTTGAGGTGGGACCCAGGGGCTGTACGTGGCTGTTGTATCAGGCTCTAAGTCCTGGGAGAGAGGCTATGCTTCCTGGGGCCAAGAATTTCAAACTTAAAAATTTGAGAGAATATTAATAGTACAAAAATCCCATCAACTCTATTCAAAGCTCACTAATGCAAAAGGATCCGAACCCAGACTAGAAACCGTTATTACACTCTAAGGAAGGAAACCTTGTCTATATCAGCAAGTTCTGTGCCCCAAGGGACCAAGAGAGGCTACCTGCAGTCCTCACCTGACTGCCTTCCAATCCTTCCTGCCTGCTCCCCCTGGGCCTGGGCATCCTGGCCACCAACCAACTCCAGACTTGCTTTGATCCTTGAAAGGATCAAATAGATGCCAAGTAATTTCACTGCATCCCAGAACAAATCCCAGAAACACGGAATTCCAAAAGCCTACTCAACCAAGTAAAATTCACAATGTCCAGCATCCAATCAAATAACTAAAATGTGAAAAATATTAATGGAATCAGAGGAATTAAGAGTATATTAGAACAGTATGTGCTTACCTCAAAGGAAGTCATTAAGGGAGGAAACGAGAAACAAAAAAGACATAAGACATAGAAAACTAACAGCAAGGCCGGGTGGGGTGGCTCACACCTATAATCCCAGCACTTGGGAGGCCAAGGCGGCAGATCACCTGAGGTCAGGAGAATTGCTTGAACCCAGGAGGTGGAGGTTGCAGTGAGCCAAGATTGCGCCACTGCACTCCAGCCTGGGTGACAAGAGAGTGAAATCTGTCAAAAAAAAAAAAAAAAAAAAGGACATGTAAATCCAACCATATTAATAATTACACTAAATGCGAATAGTTGAAACACTCCAATTAAAAGGTGGAGATTGTCAAACTGAATTAAAAGAGCAAGCTCCAGAAACCCACTTTACATACAAAGATAGGTTAAAAGTGAAAGGATAGAAAAAGATAAACCCTGCAAATACTAATTAAAAAAAAAAGCTGAAGTGCCTATAGTAATAGCAAAGTAGATTTCAGAGAGAGGACTATCAGAGATAAAGAGAATATTACATAATGATAAAACAGTTAATTCATTAAGAACTCATAGCAATCCTAAATATAAATGTATCTACTAAAAGAGCTTCAAAATACATAATGCAAAAACTGACAGAACAATTAAAAAACACCATCATTCAACTTGACTTAACTGATATTTACATAACACTCTAACCAACAAAGGCAGAATACATATTTTGTCAAGGGCATGTGGAACATTTACCAAGATAAACCACACTCTGGGAAATAAAATAAATCTTGGTAGGTTTGAAAGACTTTAGATCATACAAAATTTATTCTTTGATGACAATAGAATTAAATCAGAAATCCATAATAGAAAGTTATCTGGAAAATGCCCTCAATATTAGGAAATGAAACAACACATTCTGAAATAACATATGGCTGAAGAATAAATCACTAGGGAAATCAGAAGCTATTTTGAGCTGAATAAAAGTGAAAATGTAACATAACAAAAGTTGTAGGATATAGATGAGGCAGTGCTTAGAAATTTACAGCGCTGAATGCTATATGAGGAAAAAAAGGTATCAAATCAATATCTATGTTTCAATCTTAAGACATTAAAGTAAGTAAAGTAAGTTTCAATCTTAAGACACCAAGGAGATAATAAGGATCAGAAATCTATGAAATGGAAAACAGAAAATAGAGAAAAATCAACAGAGCAAATAAATTGTTTTTTGAAAAGATCAATAAAATTGATAAACATATATTTACTATATGGCTCAGCAATTTCACACCTAGGTATTTATGCAAGAGAAATTAAAATGCACAGCCGTACGTGTACTCAAATATTTATAGCGGGTTGATTTGTAATAGCAAAAGCCTATGAGTAACTTAAGTGTCCATCAGCTGATGAATGGATAAGCAAACTGTGGAATATCCATCCAATGGAGCAATGGGATGAACTGTATACCCCTCACCTCAAATTCCTATGTCTCAACCCTCGGTAACTCCGAGAGAGGTTTTTTTTTTTTTTGAGACATGGTCTCAGTCTGTCACCCAGGCTGGAGTACAGCGTTGCAATCTCAGCTCACTGCAACCTCTGCCTCCTGGGTCCAAGAATTCTCCTGCCTCAGCCTCCCAAGTAGCTAGGGCTACAGGCATGCACCACTACTCCCAGCTAAATTTTTGTATTTTTAGTAGAGACAGGGTTTCACCATGTTGGCCAGGCTGGTCTTGAACTCCTGACCTCAAGTGATCCACCCACCTCAGTCTCCCAAAATGCTGGGATTACAGGCGTGAGCCACGGCACCCGGCCTGGAGAGAGGTTCTTTAAAGAAGTAATTCAGTTAAAATGAATTCAATACAGTGGGCCCTGATCCAATATAACTGGTGTCCTCATAAGAAGAGGAAATTTGGGCACAGACATAGAGGAGGTAAGACCACGTGAAGATGCAGGGAAAAGGTGGCCATCTACAAGCCAAGGAGAGGCCTCAGAAGAAATCAACCCTGCTGACACCTTGATCTCAGACTTCTTGCCTCTGGAACCGTGAGAAAATACATTTCTGTCATTTAAGCCCTCCTGCCATACTTTGTAGGGCAGCCCTAGCAGAATAATACAAATGGAATATTACTCACCAATCAAAAGGAACAAACTACTGATTCACACAACAACATGGATAAACTCAAAAGCATATGCTAAGCGAAATAAAGCAGAGACAAAAGACCACATAGTATAAATTCTGTATGAAATCCTTAAAGAGGAAAATCTATAGCAAAACTATAGTGGTTACCAAGGGGAGAGGGGAGAGGACTGAATGCACAGGGGCATGAGGACATTTCTGGGTCATGGAAATGTCCCGTATCATGATTGTGGTGCTGGTTACACAACTGTATACGTTTGCTCAACCTCATCAAATTGTATACTTAAAATTGCACAATTGTGCTGTATATAAATTACACCTCAATAAAACCTTACCCCCCAAAACACTGGATTTCAGATGAGGAGGCAGAGATGAGGACAAACGCTGAGAACACACCCCTAACTGAGGCATGCAGGCATGAAGGATGACGATAGCCGAGGGAAGGAGAAAATGGGCTGAAACAAGGCTCCAAGCTGGGTGTGGGGGCACACACCTTGGTTCTCCAACTACTCAGGAGGCCGAGTTGGGGGATTTGCTTGAGCCCAGGAGTTGAAGGCTGCAGTGAGCTATGATTGTGCCACTGCACTCCAGCCTGGGCGACAGAGCGAGACTCCGTCTCAAAAAAAAAAAAGAAAAAGAAAAGGAAAGAAAAACAAAAAAATATCTCCAGAGGTATCAGAATATGGTGCTGGCCAGTGAGGCTGTCAGAGGCTTCATGGCTTCAGGATGGGGAGCATCAGCCAGCAAGAGTAGGGTAGGGTCTGAGGCCCGCACAGGCCTTTTTGGTGGGTATTTCTGGCCACTGGGAGAAGTCCATGTCCAATGTGTCATCATTCTGCAGGGAAAGGAATAAAAAACCCAGACAGTACGCACTGGAATCAGATGCTGATGTGGTAATGACACTAGCAGAGAAGTCAGAACAGACCACACAAGATGTCCCAGGAGACAGAACAACTTGAACTGTGAGTGTAAATGAGACTGTCAAGAGAAAATGCCAAAGGTGACGTGTACTCAGGAGAGTCAACTGTTTATTCAAAGCGCTAACGAGCTAATATTTTAGGAATAGGAATAACACAGGCACAAGGGCCCTACCACCTAGAGGGAGCTGCACAGACACATACAGACATACATACATGCACACACATTTTTTTTTGCTGAACCATTTGAAGGTAAGTTGCAGACACCATGATGTCTCACTCTACAGTCTACAGCTTGTATCTCCTGTGGATATTCTCTTACATAATCACAGTAGTATTATCACACACAATAAATTTCCTATTGATACAATATCACCTAAGATACAGCCCATTTTCAAATTTCCTCTTGTCCCAAACTGCCCTTTATCAATTTTTCGGATCTATCCCCTAAGCAAGGAACATGCATTGCATTTGACTGTCAAGTTTCTTGAGGACTATAAAGCATTGTGACACACTACAGAAGTGAGGCGCAGCTCACAATACACGTTTTGCAGCTGTTTCTAGCTGGCTATAATCTGCCGTCACCTCTTTTGAGTGGCAGACTGACAAAATCACAAAATGCTAAAAAAAAAAAAAAAAAAACCCAAAGACCCCTTATCCCTCCAGATCTTTAACTCTACTGTGCTCTTTTTGTCAACTGCACCCTTCTAAATACAACCATGGGGTGAGGTGGTTGCGGTAGAAAAACAAAATGAGGAACAGAGTCCACAGTCTGTAAAAGGAGGGATCTGGGTCCCACTTGGCTGCAGAAGTGCCCAGGGCCAATTCCTTGCTGAGCCCCCGGATTCTCTAAGTCTCCAGGACTCTCCATGAAGGCCCCATGCCAGGGGCCAGGTACAGAGGAAAGCACACAGGGATGTGTCCCCTACTGCCACTCTTAACCCAGTGCTGCAATCCAGCCCTTCCTGAGCTGCTCCACGTGCCCCTGTCTGATTCCATCCCAGTAAACCAACCGTGCAAACCTCCTGCACCAACCCCTGGCCAGCACGTGGATAGGCAAAGCGACCCCATGTGAGCCGTCACCTACTCTCTCAGGTTCCACTAAAACCACTCCTCTGAGCTCCCAGCACAGCGCTGGGCAGAGAGATCCCCAGCAACTGACCCACTGAATTGGACTGGACGAGACATTCGATAGAGTACATCTCGAGGGCACACCTCGGGCAACATCTGGATTCTTCAGCTGGAGCTGTTCCCACTGCCCACAGCTTCCTGAGAACCGGCCAGCAGGTACCCGGGTGAAGGTCTGTGGAAGGCTGACGATCCAGGACTGGGGAGGGAATGTGCCAACCCTCTTCATAAAGAAGGAAGAACACGCAGCCACTCACCTTGGACCTGGCTTCGGGAAGACCCCGAGCTGATATATCCTC
>NW_026656282.1:0-5959 GCF_009828535.3 Hylobates moloch
TTTTACTCTGAGACATTCCATTGCCCAGGGATGGGCAGGAGACAGATGCCTTCCTCTTGTCTCAACTGCAAAGAGGCATTCCTTCCTCTTTTACTAATCTTCCTCAGCACAGACCGTTTACGGGTGTCAGGCTGGAGGATGATCAGGTCTTTCCTTTCCCATGAGGCCATATTTCAGATTATCACATGGGGAGAAACCTTGGACAATACCTGGCTTTCCTAGGCAGAGGTCCTTGCGGCCTTCCACAGTGTTTTGTGTCCCTGGGTACTTGAGATTAGAGAGTGGTGATGACTCTTAAGAAGCATGCTGCCTTCAAGCATTTGTTTAACAAAGCACTTATTGAACAGCCCTTAATCCATTTAACCCTGAGTTGACACAGCACATGTTTCAGGGAGCACAGGGTTGGGGATAAGGTTACAGATTAAGATGGAGTCTCATGTCTACTTTCTATACGGACACATTAACAATCTGATCTCTCTTCCTTTTCCCCACATTTCCCCCTTTTCTTTTTGACAAAAATGTCATCGTCATCATGGCTCATTCTCGATGGTTGCTGTCTCTTCAGAGCTGTTGAGTACACCTGCAGACTGACAACAGACAAAACAGGCACACAAGGATTAATATGAAATTTATAATCGTAGTACTTCCAATGGTCTTAACCCAAGTGACAGGGTTAAGATTTGCGAGGCCATCAACAACTCCTGAGATTGCCTCAGTTCCTGGCACGAAATTTAAATGGGCTTTTGATGTTTTGAAAATTTGTTCTTTTAATTTGGAAATGTCTAAAGTGAGATTATCTTCTCTTCCCTGTAGATGGCGTCTAACCATGTCCCAGTGATGCTCAGACTCATTATAAACTTGGGGTGTAATACAAAAATCTGACGTATTCCAGTCACACTGTAACTGGAAACGATGTTCTAAGCTCATGAGTCTGTCTCCCATCCAAATGACAGTTTGTCTAAGATCATTAATTTGGTTTGCCAATTTTTGATCAATACCAGATTGTGAGTTCCACAATCTTGTAGAATTTTTTTGCCAATCATTAACAAAGTTTACTGACTGAACAGAAGAGTGCAATGCAACTCCTGCCACAGCAGCCGTAGCTGTGACTGCAATTAATCCCATAATCACTGTAATTAAAGTAAAAATGAATCTTTTGGATCCATTTAAAATGCCTTTTAATACTTCAGTCAAAATACGGACGCATGGCGAGGCCTCCCACATTCGGTCCATGGACACAGGGATCCACAAGCCTTCTCTTGCTCTCACCAGCAGAATACAGTGCTGCCAATTAAAAGTCGAATCAATGCAAGTAAACAATCTACAATTTTCACAGGTTATAGTTTGAGAGTCTGATTTAATAACTATATTTCCTACAAGTAGCATATAAGGGGGCTTTATGCAACTTTGTAAAGGAACCGTTAGACTGGAATTTAGGTCGATAGTATAAAATGGCTTATGATCTCTTGTTTCTAAAGTTTGATTTCCAGATCAAATTCTAAAGCGGTATGAGGCCACAGTAAGCCTCCATAATTCTGGATGTTCAGGACCAGAAACAGGACTTATTATTTTTGGTCTTGGGGTAGAGATTCCTTTTTCTCCCCATTCCCAAGGATAGAAAGATTGTAATTTTTTATGCTTAAGTTTGTCTAAACTTCCTGTTAAGTCGCTATCAACAGCTGGACTCACTTGTGCACTTGGACATGACAGAGTTTGTCCTGTGAAATTGTGGTAGAATTGACCTCGAGGTGCCCAATCTATAATAGTTCCGAATTCATTGTTTTGTAATACCACCGCACTATTGGTCACACATTCTTCCCAAACTAAAACTTCTGTATTTTTTGATCCCTTGGGAATTTCCTTGGGGCAAGGTTTCCCTTTAGGTCTAAATTTCAATGATCTTTGGTAAGAAAAGTCTTGTAAATAATTTACCTGTGGCCTGAGCGACATCCTACTTACCATGTGATAAGTGAATCTACTGATGGGACTGACAGTAGGTACTTCTACCAACCAATTTTGGACTGCAGGCATTAAACATCCTGGTGCTCTTCCTAAGCAAGTAGGAGGATAACTATACTCAGTGGAAATATTTATCATCATCCCTTCTTCCTCAGGTTTGGCAGGGCAATGATCACCTGTGGGGCCAGGTACCCATACACTATCATTAACATATACTTCAATAGGATTATCCATCCATGTGACTGGTGTTTCCATCTCCACGAAGGCGCTTTTCTTTGCATCTCCAGTGGGTTCATTGTAGAACTTCAAATGTCTAGTGGGTATCCAAACAGGAAGCTGATTTTCTCCTGATGAAACACAAGCAAAACCTCTCCCTGCGTCACCACCTTCCCTATTTCCCATGTCTTATTTTTATTATCTTTCCACCAAATCAGTTTTCTTTCATGTGGGCTGTTCTTTTTACCAGTAAGATGTTGTGCTGCAGAAGTAGTAGTCTGATTTCTATGAATGTTTAAAAAATTTAAAGTATAGATTGCTAGATTAAGTTGCATCTGAGGAGTGGTACACTCCTTACTGTCTCCCCCTTCTTTTTGTTTAACTGAGTTTTCAGTGTTCTATTAGTTCTTTCAACTATGGCCTGTCCTTAGGAATTATAGGGAATTCCTGTTGTATGTGAAATTTCCCACTGATTTAAGAATTTTTGGAAAGCTTTACTACAATATCCTCATCCATTGTCAGTTTAAATTTTTTCTGGAACTCCCATTGCAGCAAAACAAGATAATAGATTTTTTTTAACATAGGAAATACTTTCTTGATTATCTGGCCCTAAACAATGTAAAATCTTAGTACTTTGATACACTTCTGAGGCTGTGCCTACACCGACAAGTCCTGTAACAGCTTTTCATTTAGGCCAATTTTTTGGCCACTGATTTAAAGCAATGATAGAGACATCTGCTCCAGTGTCTACTAACCCTTCAAACTGTTTTCCTTGAATAATGGCCTTATGCACAGCTCTGTTCTCTGAGACCCGACTTGACCAATATGCAGCCTTTCCTGTTTGAACAGTGCTTCCAAACCCTCCTGTTTTTTTATCTCACTATTTTCAACCTTAATATAAGGCAGGAGTAATAATTGAGCAATCCTATCTCCTGGACTGGCACTCCAAGGAATTGAAGAGCTAATAACCAATTGAATTTCACCTTTACAGTCTGAATCAACCACACCAGTATGAATTTGAACTCCTCTTTAGATTTAGACTTAATCTTCCTAAAATTAGTCATACAGTCCCCTCAGGCAGCGGGCCATATACAGTGGGGATTTTTTGTGGGGGCTGCCCTGGAAGCAGAGAAACTGCTTTTATAGTACATAAATCTATTGCTGCACTGCCACTTGTGGTTGGGGACAATTGTTGTATTGTGGTAACTGGCTCATTCCCTGAGGCACTTGGGAGAGTGGGGATTGCAGTCCCTGAAAACCCTGAGGAACAAAGGGCTGAATTGGGAATGCCCCAGTTTGTTGCGGGGCCTGAGGCTGGACCCTTTGCTGGTTTCCCGACAATGGTTGCCCATTTCTATCAAATTTAGAATGACACTGACTAGCCCAATGTTTTCCTTTTTTACATCTTGGACATAAGTCAAGTGGCTCTTTACCTGTTGTCATAGTAGCTTGAATAGTTATATTTTGTTTATTTGAGACTGGGCAATTCTTTTTTAGATGACCAATTTGACCACAATTATAATATTTCCCTCCAAATGTTCTAACTTGTCCTCCTAAAGCAACTCCCATTATTGCTTGAGTCATAAGCATAGCTTTATGCATATCTCCTCCAATTCCATCACAGGCTTTTACGTACTCTGAGATTACATCTGATCCTGCGGGAACCTTTCCTTTTAATGGCTTAATGGCTGACTGACACTCAGGATTGGTGTTTTCATATGCCATCAACCCCACTGTGACTTTATGGGCCTTTTCATTGGCAATTGCCTTTTGAGCAACATCTTGGAGCCTTGCCACAAAGTCAGGGTAGGGCTCTTTCAAGCCTTGTATTATTGTATTAAATGAGGGGCAGGTGGTTCCTGGGTCTTGGATTTTTTCCCAGGCTCTAAGGCAGATAGCTCAAACTTGCTCAATGGCTTCATTTTGCATTAATGCTTGTTGACTAATAGTGCTCCAATTTTGACCTGTTCCTAATAGTTGATCTATGCATCTATGTTAGGAACCTGCATCTATGTTAACTGGAGGATTGGCAGACCTATTTCTTTGAACCTGTTCTTGTGTCCCATCAATCCACCAAGTCTTAAATTGTAAAAATTGAGAGGGTGAGAGAGATGATTTTGCCAGAATCTCCCAATCATAAGGAATGAGTATATGTCCATGAGCAATGGAATCTAATAATGTCTTCATATAAGGGGAGTGGGGTTCATACTGTTTTACTCCCTTTTTCATATCTTTTAGCATTTTTATAGAAAAAGATTCATATCTGGCCTCAAACTGTGGGACGCTCTCCCTCTTGGACCCCTTCTCCAGGTGGTATCAGTTCTAATATTACTGGAATTGCCACGCCTCAATATGTCCTTGCTTTCTTGACTTATCAATAATTTTATGTAATGCACTACCCTGTTGACTAGGTGGTGCTGTAGGATTAAGTCTCATAGTGGGTGGCTGAGGGTATGGCACCCTGCCCTGTGGTGCTGGGAGCATTCGTGGATGTCCATACTGACTTTCTGGGGGTGGCCGATACTGAAGTTCGGCCAGCGGCCAGTATTGATAAGCTACTGGCGGTTGGGTCTTAATTTCTCTAACCTGCGTTTGAGGTTGTAATGCTACAGGCACCTGGCCTGCTGGAAGTGGACTTGTTCCTCGTGGTTTAGACTCTGATTGCCCCACTAATTCTGGAACTTTTCCTTCTAATTTTAACATTTTAGGATATATCACCTCCTGTAATTGATTATAGTCAACACTTTGCGTTGACTGAGCCATTACCGGCTCTGCTACATATTCGCAATGTAAACTTTCCTTTTTTTTCTAGGATTTTCTCCCTGTCTCTTCTTTACAATCTATTACACAGCTTACAGTGGCATCAGAAACTGAAACGCTATCTTCATCTGTTTGAAATGGTTCTAAAGCTGCTTTAATAATGGCCCAATCATTCCATACTGTAAGTGGGATGATTTTACCCTCCCTACCTGCTTGTTTTAGTTCTTTGCCAATTTTTTTCCAATCTTTTAGATCTAAAGTTCCTTGTTCTGGAAACCATGGGCAAAATTGTTCTATTGTTCGAAATAGCTTGATTATATTTTTTGTAGCTACTCCAACTCCCCCACTTTTTTAAAGAATTTTATAAAGCTGAGATAAGAGGCAATATTTACTTTTAGTTTTACTTTTCGTTTGCCCCATTGTTACCCTGGCTTCTTCCGAGTGCACAAGCTTACCGTAAGGCTGACTGTAGACGTACTCGGGATCTCTCATCGACTTGTCCTCAATGACCGCTCGAGCATACTTTCACCCTAGAGAAAAGCACCCACGTTGGGCACCAGATGAAGGGGTGTGTTGCCCCTCCACACCTGTGGGTGTTTCTCATTAGGTGGGATGAGAGACTTGGAAAAGAAAGAGACAGAGAGACAAAGTATAGAGAAAGAAAAAGGGGCCCAGGGGACCAGCGTGCAGCATGCAGAGGATCCATGCTGGCACCAGCCTCGGAGTTCCCTTAGTATTTATTGATCATTATCGGGCATGGCAGGATAATAGGATAGTAGTGGAGAAAAGGTCAGAAGGTAAACACGTGAACAAATGTCTCTGCATCATAAACAAGGTAAAGAAAAAAGTGCTGCACTTTTGGTGTGCATATACATAAACCTCTTAATGCCTTAAAGAGCAGTATTGCTGCCAACGTGTCCCACCTCCATCCCTAAGGCAGATTTTCCCTATCTCAGTAGATGGAATATACAATCGGATTTTACTCTGAGACATTCCATTGCCCAGGGATGGGCAGGAGACAGAT
>NW_026656283.1:0-5959 GCF_009828535.3 Hylobates moloch
ACATTCCGGGTACTGTTGTGGGGTGGGGGGTGGGGGGGGCGGGGACCGCATTAGGAGATATACCTAATGCTAAATGACGAGCTAATGGGTGCAGGAAATCAACATGGCACATGGATACATATGTAACAAACCTGCACATTGTGCACATGTACCCTAAAACCTAAAGTATAAAAAAAATAAAATAAAATAAAATAAAATAAAATAAAATAAAAAAAAAGAATAAGACAAAGCCAAGATTCTCATGTGAGAAGGGAATGGTTATATCAAAATAATCTATGGAGATTTTTCCAATTAGACCCACCCTAATCTATGGAGTTATTTCAGTTATTTCAAACTAGACATAGTCCAGTTTATGTGGATCTCCCACTACACGTGCATGTGTGCACACACACACAGATAGATAGGTATAGATAGATACACACTTACACATACACACCTTAATAGTTATTTTATTTGGTTGTTTTTTTAGAGATAGAGTCTCACCTTGTTCCTCAGGCTGGTCTCAAACTCCTGGCCTCAAATGATCCTCCTGCCTTGAACTCCCAAAGTGCAAGGCATAAGCCATTGCACCCATCCCTTGCTCCATTCTCAAAGGGACTGTTTTTGATATTTCACTATTAAGAAATATGCTGTAGATATTTTTTATAGATGTCTCTTAACAAATTAAGGAAATTCGCTTCTTAAAAAAATGTTTAACATTTCATTTAAAATCTGGCCACTGTGCTGAGTGCAATAGCTTCTGCTTTGGTAATAACCATGAAGTAATAATGAGTAAAAGTTCAAACTTTTATCATATTTATTTTCAGTAATATCACCGGTACCATATTGCCTCTAGGTGACAGTGTTAATTAGTTCCACTGACCCCTCAAATTTAGATAAAGAAAATGCTAACAGGGACCTGAAATTTGCTCACATGGGAATCTGGAGAAACACAGGCATATCAGGTGGCTCTCCAGGCACTGTTATCAGCTGAACCTGGCGTTTTGCCAAGAAAAAAGATTTGCTAACCTTTAAATTCCTTCAGGGGTATGATAAAAGGAGATAAGATTTTCTGTTTGGCTACTCATATAAAATCACCATTATTCCTGAAGTTTTCCTACTAAATACTGACAAACACTTCAATTTGGAGATGGCAGCAGCAGTAAACACCATTTGAAATACAGAATATCTCTTTCTTTATCATCACAATTATTCTATTCACAAGATTACCTCCAATAACACTTATTCTTTATAAGCATTCAAGAATATCATGTAAGATGGGGAAAGCTGTTCTATTTAAATAGGCACTTGGAGAGAAAGTGAGGAAGATAACATATACCTACCTTATCTAGCATTCAGAGGGGTTGAAAGTTTTTAACCCTCTTTTTCAGGCCAGGCAGGGTGGCTCACGCCTATAATCCCAGCACTTTGGGAGGCTCAGGTGGGTGGATCACCTGAAGTCAGGACTTCCAGACCAGCCCGGCCAACATGGTGAAACCCCGTCTCTACTAAAAATACAAAAATTGGCCAGGCATGGTGGTGGGCACCTGTAATCCCAGCTACTCGGGAGGCTGAGGCAGAACTGTTTGAACCTGGGAGGTGGAGGTTGCAGTGAGCCGAGATTGTGCCACTGCACTCTAGCCCGGGCAACAGAGCAAGACTCTGTCTCAAAATAAAAAATAAATAAAAAATAAATAAATCCTCTTTTTCAGAAAGGAAGCAAACGGTGTATATGATTATATAGATTTGTTTTGATTCATTCATTCAACAAACATTTACTGATGTGCCATACACTATTCTAAGCTATAAGGATGCTATAGGGAACAACAAAGCTAGAGGCCCCGGAACCCTCATGTGTGTATTCTAGTGAGGGTAGCAGAGAATAAGCAGGTCATAAGCTTTATGCGTCTTCTGGTGTCTAAGGGCTGTGAAATAAAATATAGCTGAGGGTAGGAAGTGGGCAATTGAGAAAGGGTTTCCCTGAATAATTGTTTTTTGATAGAAGAAAAGGTATTTCAGGCCAGGCACTGTGGTTCAAGCCTGTAATCCCAACACTTTGGGAGTCCAAGGTGGGAGGATTGCTTGAGGCCCCAGAGTTCAAGACCAGCCTGGACAACATAGTAAGACCTCCATCTCTACAAATAATTTAAAAACTACCTGGGCATAGTGGTGCTCGCCTGTAGTCCCAGCTACTCAGGAGGTCGAGGTGGGAGGATCACTTAGGCCCAGTAGTTTAAGGTTTCAGTGAGCCATGATCATGCCACTGCACTCCAGCCTGGATGAAAGAGGGAGACCCTGTCTCAAAAAAGAAAGGCACTTTATTCTTACATTTAAAGGTGCTAACAAAATAATTAGTAACAAACAAATGTTTCACACTAATGCCAAAGAAACCTAAGTATAGCATCTGAGATATGCAAATGCTTTTGCACAGCTGGCCAGCAGCAATCTTGTGCTGCCCCTCTTTCAAAGGTGATTTAGTAAAAGATGCTACCGTGGATTACTTTCCAAATATCACTGGCAGTGACTCTGCAAGAGCCTAAATCTTTGAGATTTTCTTAGAATGGTCCTTGAAATAGAGGCTTTAGACATAGGGCATGAGAGAAAGTGTGTGAATGTAGGTGTGTGTGTATGATTTGAACTTTCTACTTTTCATTTTAGGGTGAAAAAGGAGCTATGGGAGAGCCTGGACCAAGAGGGCCCTATGGGCTGCCTGTGAGTTCCTGGTCACACGCACATCCCCACCTTCCGCATGCGTAGATGACCAGTCACTGAAACGGTTAACCCTTCCCTTGTGGGGCAGACTAATGTTAGAGAAGAAACAACAATCCACTCATTATCTATACATTCAGTACTTCCATGTCCTTCACAAATAGGTCATATTCAGTCTCTCGCCCTCTCATCATGTACAGACACATATCCAGGCACTTCACGAGATTGACAGGATCAGAGACTATCTCTAGAATAAACTATTAACTCTAGAACAGGATCCTAACTGTCAGAAGATGCCCTCCCTACGTCATCTGACTGGACACTCATAACTGGCACTTCCTTGGAAGATCACTGGATCCAAAAATGGCTGTGGAAGCTTCACTGAAAACAGCCTCTTCAGACTTTGTCTGTTCCTATAGACTATTTACTAAAATGACTCTTGCTAGTAAAAATTATTCCCCAAATTACATTGATACTTATGACGACTTGATGTTTCTGACTTTCTAAATTACTGTGATAACAAATGATCTTCAGAACATAGAACATTGATAGTGTTCTGTCTTCTGAAAATTCTTCTCTTCTTATTATTATTATTTGAGATGGAGTCTTGCTCTTTTGCCCAGGCTGGAGTGCAGTAGCACGATCTTGGCTCACTGCAACCTCCACCTCCCGGGTTCAAGCGATTCTCCTGCCTCAGCCTCCTGAGTAGCTGGGATTACAGATGTGTGCCACCATGCCAGCTAATTTTTGTATTTTTAGTAGAGATGGGGTTTCACTATGTTGGCCAGGCTGGTCTCAAACTCCTGACCTCAAGTGATCCACTCTTCTCGGCCTCTCAAAGTGCTCGATTTATAGGTGTGAGACACTGCACCCAGCCTGAAAATTCTTAATTACACAGAATTCAAATTGAGACCTCCGGTTTGCTTTGAAAATATCATCTTGGGAATAATTATAATTGATTCATTAAGATAGGGTAGGATGACAGGAGAAGCGTACATTGCATTAAGGGTTTTAACATTTCCATATCTCCCACATGCTTTTTATGAATTGAAATAATAAACATAAACCATGATTACCTAGTGCTAAATCAAAAAAAAGATGCTGATTTTGAAATAGGTTTCAAAATCTATTGATGAAATCAAAGTAACCTCTTGTGAACTTTGGATGGATCCATAATATGACACAATAGGGTCATCACCGTGATAATCTGCACCATGGGAGTGAATTTATCATTCTTGCCTAACAGTCTTACGACTTTTAAAAAAAATTGGGGGATTATTCACTTACAAAGCTTACTTAAAAACAGCTTTTAAGTTGCAACCTTCACACCCTTCCTACACAGTGTGCACATCTAGCCAAATTAAAACTGTATTTCTACATTCTTTACTCATTTGTGAGCTAACCACTAAGTTATCAAATTAAAGTAGCATTGATTCACATCCTCTATTAGTGCTGGTATGTTTTTAAATCAACTAAACAGTATTTTTGCTTTTAACTTAACTCCTGGCCTGGTAACTTAGATACCAAGCTTTAAACATCAGCAGAATATTAGTCTATTTAACCCAATATATCATATACAATTTTCATGACCCTTAACTTCAGCACTAATAGTCACTAATCAACTAAACAGTATTTTTGTTTTTAATTTAACTCCTGCACTGATAACTTAGCTACCAAGCCTTAAACATCAGCAAAATATTAGTCTATTTAGCCCAATATACAATATAAAATTTTCATGGCTGGGCGCGGTGGCTCACGCTTGTAATCCCAGCACTTTGGGAGGCCGAGGCGGGCGGATCAGGAGGTCAGGAGATCGAGACCACGGTGAAACCCCGTCTCTACTAAAAATACAAAAAAAATTAGCCGGGCGTGGTAGCGGGCGCCTGTAGTCCCAGCTACTCGGAGAGGCTGAGGCAGGAGAATGGCGTGAACCCGGGAGGCAGAGCTTGCAGTGAGCCGAGATCGCGCCACTGCACTCCAGCCTGGGCGACAGAGCGAGACTCCGTCTCAAAAAAAAAAAAAAAAAATTTTCATGACCCTTAACTGCAACACTAACAGTCACTAATCCAAATGAGAATCTTTTTCACATTTCTGAAGTAGTTGTTGTAGTACTAGTGTTGCATGTTCAGACAGCCTTAAATAAAGCAATAATCTATTCATAAAACTTAGAAACACTAATGTAGCTACTATGGTTCTTTGGCAGGGGAAAGATGGAGAGCCTGGTCTTGATGTAAGTAATAAGTACAATAAACATCATCCTATTATAATAGATGTTGATGGTCTCCATCATCAATAACAAAAAGAATACTTTTTTTCTGTGCATATAGGTATGCATAGAACATGTATTGCTGTGCACGTAAACAGCAATATAAAATACACTAGTGTTTGCATGAGATAAAACAGAAAAGCAAAAAAACACAATTATCTTGTATAAAATTAATAACTGGTAGTGGATAGTGGCACTCCAAAATACTTTCCCAAATTGAGGGTACTCTTAACATCAGTATGACCTATTTATGAAAAATATGCATAAAACCAATATACTGGGGGGTGGAGCCAAGATGGCCGAATAGGAACAGCTCTGGTCTCCAGCTCCCAGCCCCAGCGACACAGAAGATGGGTGATTTCTGCATTTCTGCTTGAGGTACCGGTTTCATCTCACTAGGGAGTGCCTAACAGTGGGTGCAGGACAGTCGGTGAAGCGCACTGTGCGTGAGCCAAAGCAGGGCGAGGCATTGCCTCACTCGGGAAGCGCAAGGGGTCAGGGAGTTCCCTTTCCTAGTCAAAGAAAGGGGAAACAGACGGCACCTGGAATATCGGGTCAGTCCCATCCTAATACTGCGCTTTTCCAACGGGCCTGGAAAACGGCACACTAGGAGATTGTGTCCCGCACCTGGCTCGGAGGGTCCTATGCCCACGGAGTCTCGCTGATTGCTAGCACAGCAGTCTGAGATCAAGCTGCAAGGCAGCAGCGAGGCTGGGGGAGGGGCGCCCGCCATGGCCCAGGCTTGCTTAGGTAAACAAAGCAGCCAGGAAGCTCGAACTGGGTGGAGCCCACCACAGCTCAAGGAGGCCTGCCTGCCTCTGTAGGCTCCACCTCTGGGGGCAGGGCACAGACAAACAAAAACTCAGCAAGATCCTCCACAGACTTAAATGTCCCTGTCTGACTGACAGCTTTGAAGAGAGTAATGGTTCTCCCAGCACGCAGCTGGAGATCTGAGAATGGACAGACTGCCTCCTAAAGTGGGTCCCTCACCCCTGAGCAGCCTAA
>NW_026656284.1:0-5959 GCF_009828535.3 Hylobates moloch
TGAACTACAGTCTAAACATTTTTACTACTTTACTGGCTTTTTTTTTTTGAGATGGAGTTTTGCTCTTGTCGCCCAGGCTGGAGTGTAATGGCGCGATCTCAGCTTACTGCAACCTCTGCCTCCAGGGTTCAAGCGATTCTCCTGCCTCAGCCTCCCAAGTAGCTGGGATTACAGGAGTGTGCCACCATGCCCAGCTAATTTTTGTATTATTAGTAGTGATGGCATTTCACCATGTTTGCCAGGCTGGTCTCAAACTCCTAACCTCAGGTGATCCACCCTCCTCGACCTCCCAAAGTGCTGGGATACAGGCGTGAGCCACCGCAGCCAGCCCATTACTGAAATTTTCAGAAACGTTTGGCAACTTTTCCTTTGTTATGTGAATCTTTAAAAATATACAACAGAGGATGACTTCAACCAATCTGCATATCACTAGTGAGGGACCTTCTCTAACTGGAGGGCAATGGTACGGTGGTATACAGGTTACGGGTGTGTCAGGGAATTGATTCTCTCAGTCTTCCATGCAGCCAGTAGGTTTCTGATATCTAGAGCTCTTGCACTTACTGCAGCTGGCCTAGGCATCCTCATCTATTTCCCCAAAATTCTGTAAAATAGGATCATATTCTCTGCAGGCATTATTGGGAATACATTGCAAAAGAATCGTCCCTTTGCATAGGCATATGTCAGTAAAGCTTTGACATCATCTTATCTGAATACCCCAGCCTGCATTGAGGTGGAAAGAAATAATAATAAATAATTAAATAAAATAATAATATAAATAAGTAAACAAATATGTAAATAAATAGTATATAAAATATGTAAAATAACAATAACAAATAAAAGTAAATAATAAAGAATAATAAAGAAAAAAATAATGCCTTTCAAAAACCAGGTTCCTTTTGTTTTTATTTTTTCCATTGCTTAACTCCTAGGGGTAGAAAGGTGGAATTCTCATTTTCGGCTGAGATTTTTGGTTGAAATATAACCAAAGGGTTCCTTGACTGAGGCAATCTCTCGTGTGCAAACACACAGCGCTAAAACTTAGCACATCTCATCAATATTGATAAACTCTATCGTCAAGTTACTTACACAATTTGGTTGGATAAATAAGAAAATCACTCATAAAAACCATGTGTAAATGAGGGCTAAACAGAGTGTCACCTAATTTATCAAGGAGACGGAACTCTGAGATCTGCTACTCTGAGAGATGGCTCCCAGAGTAGAAGGACCTTGAGTCGGCATTGATGGTGGTTGGGATTTGGATAAGGAGAGAAAAGGGGAAGGGAGAAGGGTACACTCTAGGGAGTAGAAACATTTAAGCCAGGATAATTATGGCAGAGGGTATTTGTGGGAAACTGGTTGAATTTGTGGGTGACTGCTAGAAAGGTTGTTGCTTTCCTGGGATATTTTCTTTGTATCTCAAGACACTTTTATGTACTGTAAATTTAACACTTCCCATGAATATTTATTATTTTTTTCTTACAGAGGAAAATTTGAAAACTTATTAAATGTTCTAGAATACTTGGCGTTGCAGTGCAGTCATTTTTTAAGGAGAAAGGACATCATGGATTCCTTAAAGAATGAGAACTTCGACATGACGATAGTTGAAACTTTTGACTACTGTCCTTTCCTGATTGCTGAGAAGCTTGGGAAGCCATTTGTGGCCATTCTTTCCACTTCATTCGGCTCTTTGGAATTTGGGCTACCTATCCCCTTGTCTTATGTTCCAGTATTCCATTCCTTGCTGACTGATCACATGGACTTCTGGGGCCGAGTGAAGAATTTTCTGATGTTCTTTAGTTTCTGCAGGAGGCAATGGCACATGCAGTCTACATTTGACAACACCATCAAGGAGCATTTCACAGAAGGCTCTAGGCCAGTTTTGTCTCATCTTCTACTAAAAGCAGAGTTGTGGTTCATCAACTCTGACTTTGCCTTTGATTTTGCTCGACCTCTGCTTCCCAACACTATTTATGTTGGAGGCTTGATGGAAAAACCTATTAAACCAGTACCACAAGTAAGTGAACCCTCAGCATTCAGTTTGGGATTCACGCAGAGGCCTTCAGTGCATAGTTGGTGGCTGCCACTTGCCAGTAGGATCCTTCCTGAGGCTGAAGTCGGGATAGGCAAGGGAGGCACCTAGGGCATGCTTTTAAAGGAAGTGAGGAGTTGCAGGGTTGTGCAAGTATAATATTAGGCCTTGCACCATCCTGAGATCAAGGGCATCTTTATATGGATTCCTCTGGCTCCTCTCTTGCCCCAGCCTAGTCCTAGCCTTGATAAAATAAGCCCTGTATTAAAGTTTCATTTTTTGTTTGCATTTTTATTTTGTATGATCACGTGTACGATAAACACGTAGTTAGTGCCCATTACATGCAGTAATTGTTAAGGAGAAAAGCTACTCACAATGAAACGACAACACTATGGATTCGGAGTAAGCAGGGGTGGGTCTGTTTGGGTCTGACAGCAAGAACTGCCGGTGTTATCTCCAGTGTTCCCTGCCTGTACAGCCCTGGCTCCTGGCTCCACCTAGACCTTCTGGCTTGATTTCTCTGGGGTGGACCCCTGCCACTGTAATTTGCATATGCTGCTCAGGTGATTTGAATGCACAGTGCAGTTTCACAACTCAGAACCTCTGCTATAGAAATTTTTCAAAAGGAGGAGAGCTAAGATGAGTTGGCTGCCTGTTGCCTCTGAGCACTGGGTTCCCATTTTACAGAAGTTATCATATTTAATATCCTGCCACCTGTAGGGAGGTGTGATCATCTTCATTTTTATAAACGGAGAAGGACAGAAGCTCAGGTGATGTAGGTGACCTTCCCACCACCATGTATTTCAGAGGTCCTGAGGGCCTGGGCTTTCCAGCCACCCAAGTGTCTACTCTTTTAACTTGCACTGAGTGAACAGGAAGAGTTGTGGAATGATCTATGGGTGATATGGGCTTTGCATTGGTGGCAGGAAGTTTTAGGAATGGAGCTGAGAGAGAAAGCACCCCAGGTTGGGGAGCAGGGGTCCCGATATGTGGAGATGTAATTGAGATCGCCATAAGGCTGGCTTCCCTGGGTGGCGCTGGCTACACTAGTGGAGTAGAAGATTCAATTGCATGAGTAAAGCTGTGGGGATTTACCAGAAACCTTAGCTATCAGGTGGGTGGATCAGGCCTCCACCATGGAGTAACGGGAGTAAGGGTTGTAATGGCTGTGAGACAATATACACTTAAAAAAATAATGTTTCTCCTCTGCATTTTCCAACTTTTATATAATGGTCTTATGTTGCCTTGTCATTATAAAAATGATGACAAGGCTGTTTTAAAGAAGTCCTTGGGAATGGTAAGTGGTATGCTGGCTGGAATCCAGTAGAGTCTGAACCACGTAATAGAATGATGGGGTGGGAGCTGGGGTGAGCCCTTGTAGGGCAGAGAGAATCAGAATCAGAGTTCAAAGAAATATTTGGAAGTAAGAATTGACAAAATTGTGCTAAACACAAAATTAAGACATTAGATACGGTGAGCCCAAAATATATGACACTGGTCTCACCAATTTAGAAACTTTATTTGCCAAGGTTAAGGATGCCCCCATGACAGCTTCAGGAGGTCCTGACGACATGTGCCCAAGGTGGTTGGGGCACAGGGTAGTTTTATACATTTTAGGGAGACATGAGACACCAATCAATATGTGTAAGATAAACATTGGTTTGGTCCAGAAAGGCCAGAGAGGGGGATTCTAGGTCATAGGTAGACAGGAGACAAACAATCGCATTTTTTTGAGAATTTACAGAGATAGTCACTGATGCCTTAGTCTGAGTTAGTGAAACAATAGGGCAGAGGAAGCAAGCCGACATACACTTGTCTCAGGCGAGCAGAGGGATGCTTCCGAGTTCTGTCTGCTCTTTGTCCACAAGGAATTTTCTTGTGGGCAAATGGTGAGAGAGGTATGTAGCTTTTTTTTTTTTTTTTTAAATCTTTGTGGCTATCCTACTTAGGAATGGAATGGGAGGCAGTTTTGCCTGATGCAGTTCCCAGCTTGACTTTTCTCTTTGGCTTAGATGTGGGGTTCCTGAGATTTATTTTCCTTTCAAAACACTAACTTTGTTAAGAGCTACCTGGGGGACTTTAAGATATAAGCTGTCCAGGCCTGCTTTTGGGACAGAGCATTACTGCTTTATTTTTTTTTTTAAATCCACCACATCAAGGCATTGATCATTTCTTTTTTTTTTTTTTTTGAGACAGAGTCTCGCTTTGTCGCCCAGGCTGGAGTGCAGTGGCACAATCTCGGCTCACTGTGAGCTCTGCCTCCTCGGATCACGCCATTCTCCTGCCTCAGCCTCTCCGAGTAGCTGGGACTACAGGCGCCCGCCACCACGCCCGGCTAATTTTTTCTATTTTTAGTAGAGACGGGGTTTCACCGTGGTCTCGATCTCCTGACCTCGTGATCCGCCCGCCTTGGCCTCCCAAAGTGCTGGGATTACAAGCGTGAGCCACCGCGCCTGGCCGATCACTTCTTTATGTTACAAGATCATTTCTTTATGTTACAAACATTCCAATTATGTTCTGTTAGTTACTTGAAAATGTACTACAAATTATTGTTGACTGTAGTCACCCTGTTGTGCTATCAAACACTGGACCTTGTACATTCTAACTATGTTTTTGTACCATTAACCATACCCACTCCCCCATCCCCTAACTACCCATCCCAGCATCTGGTAACAGTCATTCTACTCTCTATCTCCATGAGTTTAATTGTTTTAATTTTTAGCTCCATAAATGAGTGAGAACATGCAGTTTGCCTTTCCGTGTCTGGCTTAGTTCACTTAACATAATGGACTCTAGTTTCATCCATATTGTTGCGAGTGACAGGATCCCTTTCTTTTTTATGGCTGATGAGTTCTCCATTGTGTACATATACTATATTTTCCTTATCCATTCATCTGATGTTGGAAGTTTAGATTGATTCCATATCTTGGCTACAGTGAATAGTGCAGCAATAAACATGGAAGTGCAGGTACCTCTTCAGTATAGTGACTTCTTTTCTTTTGGGTATATACTTAGCAGTGAGATTGCTGAATCTTATGGTAGTTCTAGTTTTAGTTTTTCGATGAACCTCTAAACTGCTTTCCATAGTGGTTGTACTGATTTAAATTCGCACAAACAGTGTGCGAGTTTGCTTTCTCCACATCCTTGTTATTGCCTGTCTTTTGGATGAAAGCCATTTTAACTGGGGCGAGATAATATCTCATTGCAGTTTGGTTTGCATTTCTGTGATAATCAGTGACACTGAGCAAACCTTTTATATGCCTATTTGCCATTTGTATGTCTTTTGAAAGATGTCCATTCAGATCTTTTATTTTTTAATCAGGTTATTAGATTTTCTTTTCTCATAGAGTTGTTTGAGCTTTTATATATTCTGGTTATTAATCCTTTGTCAGAAGAAGAATTTGCACATATTTTTCCCATTCTGTGGGTTATCTCTTCACTTTGTTGATAGTTTCCTTTGTTGTACAGAAGCCTTCTAACTTGATGTGATCTCATTTGCCCATTTTTCCTTTGGTTGCCTGCGTTACACAAGAAAAAGAAATCTGCCCAGATCAACATCCTGGAGCGTTTCCCCAATGTTTTCTTTTAGTAGTTTAATAGCTTGAGGTCTTAGATTTCAGTCTTTTTCTTTTCTTTTCTTTTCTTTTTTTTGAGACTGAGGACTGAGTTTTGCTCTTGTTGCCTAGGCTGGAGTGCATTGGTGCGATCTTGGCTCACTGCAACCTCCACCTCCTGGATTCAAGCGATTCTCCTGCATCAGCCTCCTGAGCAGCTGGGATTACAGGCGCCTGCCTAATTTTTTGTATTTTTAGTTGAGACGGAGTTTCACCATGTTGGCCAGGCTGGTCTCGAACTCCTGATCTCAGGTGATCCACCTGCCTCGGCCTCCCAAAGTGTTAGATTTAAGTCTTTTAATCCATTTTGATTTGA
>NW_026656285.1:0-5959 GCF_009828535.3 Hylobates moloch
TGAACTACAGTCTAAACATTTTTACTACTTTACTGGCTTTTTTTTTTTGAGATGGAGTTTTGCTCTTGTCGCCCAGGCTGGAGTGTAATGGCGCGATCTCAGCTTACTGCAACCTCTGCCTCCAGGGTTCAAGCGATTCTCCTGCCTCAGCCTCCCAAGTAGCTGGGATTACAGGAGTGTGCCACCATGCCCAGCTAATTTTTGTATTATTAGTAGTGATGGCATTTCACCATGTTTGCCAGGCTGGTCTCAAACTCCTAACCTCAGGTGATCCACCCTCCTCGACCTCCCAAAGTGCTGGGATACAGGCGTGAGCCACCGCAGCCAGCCCATTACTGAAATTTTCAGAAACGTTTGGCAACTTTTCCTTTGTTATGTGAATCTTTAAAAATATACAACAGAGGATGACTTCAACCAATCTGCATATCACTAGTGAGGGACCTTCTCTAACTGGAGGGCAATGGTACGGTGGTATACAGGTTACGGGTGTGTCAGGGAATTGATTCTCTCAGTCTTCCATGCAGCCAGTAGGTTTCTGATATCTAGAGCTCTTGCACTTACTGCAGCTGGCCTAGGCATCCTCATCTATTTCCCCAAAATTCTGTAAAATAGGATCATATTCTCTGCAGGCATTATTGGGAATACATTGCAAAAGAATCGTCCCTTTGCATAGGCATATGTCAGTAAAGCTTTGACATCATCTTATCTGAATACCCCAGCCTGCATTGAGGTGGAAAGAAATAATAATAAATAATTAAATAAAATAATAATATAAATAAGTAAACAAATATGTAAATAAATAGTATATAAAATATGTAAAATAACAATAACAAATAAAAGTAAATAATAAAGAATAATAAAGAAAAAAATAATGCCTTTCAAAAACCAGGTTCCTTTTGTTTTTATTTTTTCCATTGCTTAACTCCTAGGGGTAGAAAGGTGGAATTCTCATTTTCGGCTGAGATTTTTGGTTGAAATATAACCAAAGGGTTCCTTGACTGAGGCAATCTCTCGTGTGCAAACACACAGCGCTAAAACTTAGCACATCTCATCAATATTGATAAACTCTATCGTCAAGTTACTTACACAATTTGGTTGGATAAATAAGAAAATCACTCATAAAAACCATGTGTAAATGAGGGCTAAACAGAGTGTCACCTAATTTATCAAGGAGACGGAACTCTGAGATCTGCTACTCTGAGAGATGGCTCCCAGAGTAGAAGGACCTTGAGTCGGCATTGATGGTGGTTGGGATTTGGATAAGGAGAGAAAAGGGGAAGGGAGAAGGGTACACTCTAGGGAGTAGAAACATTTAAGCCAGGATAATTATGGCAGAGGGTATTTGTGGGAAACTGGTTGAATTTGTGGGTGACTGCTAGAAAGGTTGTTGCTTTCCTGGGATATTTTCTTTGTATCTCAAGACACTTTTATGTACTGTAAATTTAACACTTCCCATGAATATTTATTATTTTTTTCTTACAGAGGAAAATTTGAAAACTTATTAAATGTTCTAGAATACTTGGCGTTGCAGTGCAGTCATTTTTTAAGGAGAAAGGACATCATGGATTCCTTAAAGAATGAGAACTTCGACATGACGATAGTTGAAACTTTTGACTACTGTCCTTTCCTGATTGCTGAGAAGCTTGGGAAGCCATTTGTGGCCATTCTTTCCACTTCATTCGGCTCTTTGGAATTTGGGCTACCTATCCCCTTGTCTTATGTTCCAGTATTCCATTCCTTGCTGACTGATCACATGGACTTCTGGGGCCGAGTGAAGAATTTTCTGATGTTCTTTAGTTTCTGCAGGAGGCAATGGCACATGCAGTCTACATTTGACAACACCATCAAGGAGCATTTCACAGAAGGCTCTAGGCCAGTTTTGTCTCATCTTCTACTAAAAGCAGAGTTGTGGTTCATCAACTCTGACTTTGCCTTTGATTTTGCTCGACCTCTGCTTCCCAACACTATTTATGTTGGAGGCTTGATGGAAAAACCTATTAAACCAGTACCACAAGTAAGTGAACCCTCAGCATTCAGTTTGGGATTCACGCAGAGGCCTTCAGTGCATAGTTGGTGGCTGCCACTTGCCAGTAGGATCCTTCCTGAGGCTGAAGTCGGGATAGGCAAGGGAGGCACCTAGGGCATGCTTTTAAAGGAAGTGAGGAGTTGCAGGGTTGTGCAAGTATAATATTAGGCCTTGCACCATCCTGAGATCAAGGGCATCTTTATATGGATTCCTCTGGCTCCTCTCTTGCCCCAGCCTAGTCCTAGCCTTGATAAAATAAGCCCTGTATTAAAGTTTCATTTTTTGTTTGCATTTTTATTTTGTATGATCACGTGTACGATAAACACGTAGTTAGTGCCCATTACATGCAGTAATTGTTAAGGAGAAAAGCTACTCACAATGAAACGACAACACTATGGATTCGGAGTAAGCAGGGGTGGGTCTGTTTGGGTCTGACAGCAAGAACTGCCGGTGTTATCTCCAGTGTTCCCTGCCTGTACAGCCCTGGCTCCTGGCTCCACCTAGACCTTCTGGCTTGATTTCTCTGGGGTGGACCCCTGCCACTGTAATTTGCATATGCTGCTCAGGTGATTTGAATGCACAGTGCAGTTTCACAACTCAGAACCTCTGCTATAGAAATTTTTCAAAAGGAGGAGAGCTAAGATGAGTTGGCTGCCTGTTGCCTCTGAGCACTGGGTTCCCATTTTACAGAAGTTATCATATTTAATATCCTGCCACCTGTAGGGAGGTGTGATCATCTTCATTTTTATAAACGGAGAAGGACAGAAGCTCAGGTGATGTAGGTGACCTTCCCACCACCATGTATTTCAGAGGTCCTGAGGGCCTGGGCTTTCCAGCCACCCAAGTGTCTACTCTTTTAACTTGCACTGAGTGAACAGGAAGAGTTGTGGAATGATCTATGGGTGATATGGGCTTTGCATTGGTGGCAGGAAGTTTTAGGAATGGAGCTGAGAGAGAAAGCACCCCAGGTTGGGGAGCAGGGGTCCCGATATGTGGAGATGTAATTGAGATCGCCATAAGGCTGGCTTCCCTGGGTGGCGCTGGCTACACTAGTGGAGTAGAAGATTCAATTGCATGAGTAAAGCTGTGGGGATTTACCAGAAACCTTAGCTATCAGGTGGGTGGATCAGGCCTCCACCATGGAGTAACGGGAGTAAGGGTTGTAATGGCTGTGAGACAATATACACTTAAAAAAATAATGTTTCTCCTCTGCATTTTCCAACTTTTATATAATGGTCTTATGTTGCCTTGTCATTATAAAAATGATGACAAGGCTGTTTTAAAGAAGTCCTCGGGAATGGTAAGTGGTATGCTGGCTGGAATCCAGTAGAGTCTGAACCACGTAATAGAATGATGGGGTGGGAGCTGGGGTGAGCCCTTGTAGGGCAGAGAGAATCAGAATCAGAGTTCAAAGAAATATTTGGAAGTAAGAATTGACAAAATTGTGCTAAACACAAAATTAAGACATTAGATACGGTGAGCCCAAAATATATGACACTGGTCTCACCAATTTAGAAACTTTATTTGCCAAGGTTAAGAATGCCCCCATGACAGCTTCAGGAGGTCCTGACGACATGTGCTCAAGGTGGCTGGGGCACAGGCTGGTTTTATACATTTTAGGGAGACATGAGACACCAATCAATATGTGTAAGATAAACATTGGTTTGGTCCAGAAAGGCCAGAGAGGGGGATTCTAGGTCATAGGTAGACAAGAGACAAACAATTGCATTTTTTTGAGAATTTACAGAGATAGTCACTGATGCCTTAGTCTGAGTTAGTGAAACAATAGGGCAGAGGAAGCAAGCCGACATACACTTGTCTCAGGCGAGCAGAGGGATGCTTCCGAGTTCTGTCTGCTCTTTGTCCACAAGGAATTTTCTTGTGGGCAAATGGTGAGAGAGGTATGTAGCTTTTTTTTTTTTTTTTTAAATCTTTGTGGCTATCCTACTTAGGAATGGAATGGGAGGCAGTTTTGCCTGATGCAGTTCCCAGCTTGACTTTTCTCTTTGGCTTAGATGTGGGGTTCCTGAGATTTATTTTCCTTTCAAAACACTAACTTTGTTAAGAGCTACCTGGGGGACTTTAAGATATAAGCTGTCCAGGCCTGCTTTTGGGACAGAGCATTACTGCTTTATTTTTTTTTTTAAATCCACCACATCAAGGCATTGATCATTTCTTTTTTTTTTTTTTTTGAGACAGAGTCTCGCTTTGTCGCCCAGGCTGGAGTGCAGTGGCACAATCTCGGCTCACTGTGAGCTCTGCCTCCTCGGATCACGCCATTCTCCTGCCTCAGCCTCTCCGAGTAGCTGGGACTACAGGCGCCCGCCACCACGCCCGGCTAATTTTTTCTATTTTTAGTAGAGACGGGGTTTCACCGTGGTCTCGATCTCCTGACCTCGTGATCCGCCCGCCTTGGCCTCCCAAAGTGCTGGGATTACAAGCGTGAGCCACCGCGCCTGGCCGATCACTTCTTTATGTTACAAGATCATTTCTTTATGTTACAAACATTCCAATTATGTTCTGTTAGTTACTTGAAAATGTACTACAAATTATTGTTGACTGTAGTCACCCTGTTGTGCTATCAAACACTGGACCTTGTACATTCTAACTATGTTTTTGTACCATTAACCATACCCACTCCCCCATCCCCTAACTACCCATCCCAGCATCTGGTAACAGTCATTCTACTCTCTATCTCCATGAGTTTAATTGTTTTAATTTTTAGCTCCATAAATGAGTGAGAACATGCAGTTTGCCTTTCCGTGTCTGGCTTAGTTCACTTAACATAATGGACTCTAGTTTCATCCATATTGTTGCGAGTGACAGGATCCCTTTCTTTTTTATGGCTGATGAGTTCTCCATTGTGTACATATACTATATTTTCCTTATCCATTCATCTGATGTTGGAAGTTTAGATTGATTCCATATCTTGGCTACAGTGAATAGTGCAGCAATAAACATGGAAGTGCAGGTACCTCTTCAGTATAGTGACTTCTTTTCTTTTGGGTATATACTTAGCAGTGAGATTGCTGAATCTTATGGTAGTTCTAGTTTTAGTTTTTCGATGAACCTCTAAACTGCTTTCCATAGTGGTTGTACTGATTTAAATTCGCACAAACAGTGTGCGAGTTTGCTTTCTCCACATCCTTGTTATTGCCTGTCTTTTGGATGAAAGCCATTTTAACTGGGGCGAGATAATATCTCATTGCAGTTTGGTTTGCATTTCTGTGATAATCAGTGACACTGAGCAAACCTTTTATATGCCTATTTGCCATTTGTATGTCTTTTGAAAGATGTCCATTCAGATCTTTTATTTTTTAATCAGGTTATTAGATTTTCTTTTCTCATAGAGTTGTTTGAGCTTTTATATATTCTGGTTATTAATCCTTTGTCAGAAGAAGAATTTGCACATATTTTTCCCATTCTGTGGGTTATCTCTTCACTTTGTTGATAGTTTCCTTTGTTGTACAGAAGCCTTCTAACTTGATGTGATCTCATTTGCCCATTTTTCCTTTGGTTGCCTGCGTTACACAAGAAAAAGAAATCTGCCCAGATCAACATCCTGGAGCGTTTCCCCAATGTTTTCTTTTAGTAGTTTAATAGCTTGAGGTCTTAGATTTCAGTCTTTTTCTTTTCTTTTCTTTTCTTTTTTTTGAGACTGAGGACTGAGTTTTGCTCTTGTTGCCTAGGCTGGAGTGCATTGGTGCGATCTTGGCTCACTGCAACCTCCACCTCCTGGATTCAAGCGATTCTCCTGCATCAGCCTCCTGAGCAGCTGGGATTACAGGCGCCTGCCTAATTTTTTGTATTTTTAGTTGAGACGGAGTTTCACCATGTTGGCCAGGCTGGTCTCGAACTCCTGATCTCAGGTGATCCACCTGCCTCGGCCTCCCAAAGTGTTAGATTTAAGTCTTTTAATCCATTTTGATTTGA
>NW_026656286.1:0-5959 GCF_009828535.3 Hylobates moloch
GCAACCAGTTCCAGGGTGCGGGGGCAGCGAGATTGTTGGGGAGGAAGATGGGGCCACCTTCACCTACACCCAAAGCAGGGGACTCCCCTAGGGGAATGGCCAGTGTGTTGCACGGTGGATGTGCTCAAGTTTCTGTTTGCTCATCAGAGGGAAACACAGGGTCACAGAGGCGCCGCAGGGTGGAGAGAGGCAGGGACTGGGAATGAAGCCACAAACTCTCCCAGATGCTGACGTTGCTGCCTCACAGTCACCACAGTGCACGGCCCTGGGCTGCTGGGCTCGTGGTGCACTCAGAGCTATCACTGGGGCCTGTGGCTTTGGGGAGCACTTTCCTAGATGGCCTAGTCCTGATAATGATAGTAATGGGGACAGTAATCATAATTGCTGTCATGTAATGTGTCATAGTATGTGCCAGGCACTGGGCTATGCATGTCATATGTGAGCTCAAGTCATCTCTTTGCCATCCTCTGAATGAAGCACCATTGTCCTTTTTTCTAGGGGGGATTGAGGGTGAGGATGCAAATACCTGCCCAGCATCGACACTAGTGCGGGTCCCAAGACCATCCCCCTGTGAAGGCTCCACTATCACTGTGCTAACTGGACCGAGGCAGAACAGTGTGGGTGTGTGCCAGGTTCCTGCTGGGCCCTGCAGCTCCTCCCCCCAGCCCTATGTGATGTGCCCCTGGCCATTGACACTCAGTTCGAGGGAAGGCACTAGGGTGTACACTCAAAGACCTAAACCCGGGGGGGGGTGGTGGCTCACACCTGCAATCCCAGCACTTTGGGAGGCTGAGGCGGGTGGATCACAAGGTTAGGAGTTCAAGACCAGTCTGCTCAACATAGTGAAACCCCGTCTCTACTAAAAAATACAAAAAATAGCTGGGCATGGTGGCGGGCACCTGTAATCCCAGGTACTCGGGAGGCTGAGGCAGGAGAATCGCTTGAACCCAGGAGGCAGAGGTTGCCGTGAGCCAAGATCGCACCATTGCACTCCAGCCTGGGTGACACTGTGAGACTCCATTTCAAACAAACAAACAAACAAAAAAGACCTAAACCCAAACCGTGGCTCATGTCACACCAAGAACCCTCTCTGACCTGGGTCTTCTGTAAACATTGTTGTGAAAATTATTGAAAGTAAAAGCCGGGCACGGTGGCTCATGCCTGTAATCCCAGCACTTTGGGAGGCCGAGGTGGGCGGATCACCAGGGTAGGAGATTGAGAGCATCCTGGCTAACACGGTGAAACCCCGTCTCTACTAAAAATACAAAAAAATTAGCCAGGCGTGGTAGTGGGCACCTGTAGTCTCAGCTACTAGGAGGCTGAGGCAGGAGAATGGCGTGAACCTGGGAGGTAGAGCTTGCAGTGAGCCGAGATCGCGCCACTGCACTCCAGCCTGGGCGACAGAGTGAGACTCCATCTCAAAAAAAAAAGGAAAGAAAAGAAAAGAAAGTAAGTATTGGGGCTGGGCATGATGGCTCATGCCTGTAATCTCAGCACTTTGAGAGGCTGCGGCAGGCAGATCACCTGAGGTCGGGAGTTCGAGACCAGCCTGACCAACATGGAGAAACCCCAACTCTACTAATACAAAATTAGCCAGACATGGTGGCGCATGCCTGTAATCCCAACTACTCAGGAAGCTGAGGCAGCAGAATCACTTGAACCTGGGAGGCGGAGGTTGTGATGAGCTGAGATCGCGCCATTGCACTCCAGCATGGGCAACAAGAGTGAAAGTCCATCTCAAAAAAAAAAAAAAAAGTGAGGATTGGTTGGACTCACGGGACAGTGACAGGCAGTTGACATGAGGCCCCTGACAGTCTCTCCTGAGCCGCGGCCAGATTAATGTTGCTGAAAATGTACCTTCCCATAGCACAACCCATCGCCCTCACAACCGCCCTGCAAGCTCCCCTAAACAGCGTGACCTCCTGTCCATCCAGCAGCCTCTTTACGAGTGAGCTGCAGGACAAGCTCCAGTGCCCCGAGGACACTCACATGAGGAAGCAGGAAAGCGCTTCGGTGTCAGGACTCTGGGGAAGGTGCCTCCGGGCCAGGGGCTTGTAGTGCTGCCAGAGTCGGAAGTTCTCATGGACACTCTTGGGGTTACAGGAGTCGTCCGGTGGGGCCTTGGCCTGGGAGGGAGCCAGGCTGCCCTGTCCATGAGCCCCTTGTGGCCATGGCCCAGCATTCCCTGGGGACACAATGGGGGCCACCTGGGCAGCCGGTGGTGGTGGTGGAAGAGGAAGGCTGTGGGACGAGCCTCTCTCACAGGCCCGGGAGCCCCCAACCACCTGGGCAGATGTAACGGGCACGCCAGGAGCAGCTGCCAGGAGTAGGGGAGGTGGATACACGACACCTCCAGAGATGGCACCTGGACCCTGCCAGAAGAGGGGGGCCTGAGTTAGGATCAAGGTCTGTGCCTGAGGGGCCATCACAGGCCCCACTTCTGTCCCCAACTGGACATAGACGTTGGAAGCCCCTGCCCCACTCAGGCCTGGGCCATCCTGTCCTGTCACCAGAGGTGTCCTGGGGAAGGCAGACAGCACCAGAGGGCCGCCTGGAGGAACCGCTGCAGTCACGAGGGGCGGCCCGTGTGCTGGGCCGGGAGCGGGTGTGGCGAAGGGCAGAGCAGTGAACACAGACAGGGAGGTGCCAGGGTTCACGGTCACGCCTGGTCCCAGCACTGGGTATGCTGTGGAGACAAAGGAAAGAGGTGAATGAGCTGGGGTCTCTAGCTCCGCACTAGTCACTGGGGAATCAGAGTGGAGTTCCAACAAGTGAGGGCGTGTGACAGGGAAACTCTGCAGCTTGCAAGTGTCCCTGAGTGTGCATCAGATGCTCTGTTCCTCCACGGGAGAGTTGCTCCACTAAAGAGCCTGGCCCCAGTCACCAAGACTCCCTGACCCTTGTCTCCCACGAAGCACGAAGCAACAGCCAAGCCTCTGCTGTCTCTGAGGGTCTCCCTCGGGTGTCCCTGGCAGACTGCACCAGCCTCACAGGCATCTCCCAAGCCATGGGTCAGGGATGAGTCTCTTGGCGGCTTGGTGGCTCTCAGCGTGCTCAGCAGCAGGTGAGGGGCCTACCCCAGGACAGTGCTGGGCACTCAGAAGGCTGACAGGAAGCCAGAAATTTCCAAATATTATGGCCCCATCTCCTCTTCAGTCTTCCTTTCCCTGAAGCTCTTGTAAACCCCTTTCTTTCCTAGCTCAACACAACAAAAGAAAACCACTGGATAGGCCGGGCGTGCTGGTTCATGCCTGTAATCCCAGCACTTTGGGAGGCCGAGGCAGGTAGATCACCTGAGATCAGGAGTTGAAGACCAGTCTGGCCAATGCGGTGAAACCCCGTCTCTACTAAAATACAAAAATGAGCTGATGGTGCATGCCTGTAATCTGAGCTACTCAGGAGGCTTTGACAGGAGAATTGCTTGAACCCAGGAGGCAGAGGCTGCAGTAAGCCGAGATCGTACCACTTCATTCCAGCCCAGGTGACAGAGACTCCGTCTCAAAAAAAAAAAAAGAAAAGAAAAAAAGAAAACCACTGGATGGAAACTCACCCAAGCCAGCGCCCTAGGAACCCTGAAGATAACCCATAACACATCACGCCCAGCATGCAAGCGATTGTCCTGGCACCACCCACACAAGTGTTAAATAGGGGCCAGATTCAGGCCACCCATTCCTCAGTGCTCAGTGGTCCCAGCTGCCACTCAGGAAGCTCAGTTCCCAGGGAGCAGATCTGAGAAGCAGTGGTGGAGTCCCCTGAGATATTGTCATTGTGTAGCCAGCAACAGCTGCACATGATTAGAACATAGCCAGCAAATGGTGAGCAGCAGGGCTATCAGGGGAGGTGTCCAGGGATTTTCTTTTTTTTTGAGATGGAGTCTCCCTCTGTCGCCCAGGCTGGAGTGCAGTGGCGTGATCTCGGCTCACTGCAACCTCTGCCTCCCAGGTTCAAGCAATTCTGCTGGCTCAGCCTCCTGAGTAACTGGGATTACAGGTGCCTGCCACCACGCCCAGCTAATTTTTGTATTTTTAGTAGAGACGGGGTTTCACCATATTGGTCAGGCTGGTCTTGAACTCCTGACCTTGTGATCCACCCACCTTGGCCTCCCAAAGTGCTGGGATTACAGGCATGAGCCACCACGCCCGGCAAGGGATTTTCACAGCTATTGGTCATGTTACACTAGATAGTGGGACAAGAAGCCCATCTCTGGTCCTTCTCCTTTGAGCTCCCGATAACTGAACATAGTGACCAACCAAGAACCAGGGGTTCTTGGGCCACAGGCCAGGTGAGACAAAGTTGTCTGGAACTCATCCCTGTTCACTAGGACCTCATGCAGTCTCTAGTCAAGGGGAATAAGGGATACAGCACATGCACCTCATCAGTCAGGACACACATCCTAATTTGAATAATAATAATAATAATAATAATAGGACTGTCTTCCTATTTGTGCGCTACTCGCTTTCCTCTACTGAAAAGGAAACCAGCCTTTTCAAACCCTTCCACTGAGAACCAGCAAGAATCCACACCTGTCCCCCGTTCATGAGGTAGTATAAATGGAACAGGAGCAAATTCTTCACCTCCACAGTAACACAAAGTGCAGAGGACGGGCCATGAGCTAGCTGACAAGAGGAAGTGGGTCTGAAGACCTGAGCTTCCACCAAAGGGCAAACAATTCAGAGCAACTCAGGAACCCCAGGCCCTGTGTTGCCTGAACTTCCCCATCTGCCCCCACCCCTCTTAAATCAAAGCCAACAGCTACCTGAACTGATGGAGAAGCCATCTCTGGGGAGAGAGCTGAGAGGCTCTGGGCTGTGGCAGTTACAGTGGCCCCCAGCCTCACCCACCCAGAGGCTGTCACTACATGCTCTATCACAGCCAACCCACCCAACAGTTTTCTGGCTGAGACCACTTCTCCCCACTCCTCCCTAAGAACTAGAAAACTCCAGTCCAAATCCCTCTAAACACTATGGAAGGGCACCTTCCAGGTGCCTGAAGACACAGCACAGGACTCAGGCTTGCCCGTCATTCTCCCTGGGCCACCAGCACAACACGATCCCACCACTCCCTACAAACACAGCTATGTGACCTGTCCCCCTCTAGAAAGGATCAATCCATCCTCTCCATCCTTTCCACTACACGGTGTATTCCCCCAGGCACCTTGGTCTGCCTCTAAGGAGCTGTCCTCCCTAACCACAGACTCAGGGTGCCATGGCCATCCCCAGATGTGATGTCCTTAGGGACATCCAGTGCTACCTCCCTCAACATCAGCCCTATAAGCTGTCCCCAGGGGCAGTTCAAATTTGAATTCCCAAAGAGTTGAGGCAGGGCAGACTCTGATAATGCCCCCATCCCTACAGGCTCACCTCCATTTGAAACCATCCCCTCAGGCTGGTCACTGACCACCACTGTCTGGCAGTTTCCGCAATGAAAAAAGTCAAGGGCAGGACCCAGAGAATGACCTGACTCAGCAGATCCACCTGAGTCCAAGTGGAGCAGTTAAAATTTGAATGTAAAGAGCTTTGGAACACAGGACCCCAGACATTCTGCAGAGGGGGAGGGGCAGTGGGCAGTTGGGCTTGGCAGGTGTGGGGGACATTCTCTGAAGGGCTCTGGCCAGTAGGCAAGAACCTGAGTTTCCCTTCCAACTGGACAGCAGCAACACAGATGGTGTGCGCCTCTTTAGGCAACTTTTAAATTGTCCTTCTGACTCACAGCAAAAGCTTCTACCTGATGTCCCCTTTACTTCCATTCTTTATCAACAGACATACTTTTGTGCCAATCAACCCAAGCTCCTTCCCACTTTGGCTCTTTCCCACTCTTGATGAATTTCAACAGGGGCTGCACTTACTTAACAAAATTCAGAACTCGTTTTCAGTCTGAGCAGCACAGGGGTTCTTAGGAAGGCAAAGGGACTGAGTGTTTGAAATCAGAATGGTCTCACCTGATCCAGGCTATTAGGTGG
>NW_026656287.1:0-5958 GCF_009828535.3 Hylobates moloch
ACCCCGTCTCTACTAAAAATACAAAAAATTAGCCGGGCGTGGTGGCGAGTGCCTGTAGTCCCAGCTACTCGGAGAGGCTGAGGCAGGAGAATGGCGTGAACCCGGGAGGTGGAGCTTGCAGTGAGCCGAGATTGCGCCACTGCACTCCAGCCTGGGGGACAGAGCGAGACTCCGTCTCAAAAAAATAATAATAATAAATAATAAATAAATAAATAAATAAAAAAGTACATTTGCCAGGCACGGTGGCTCACCCTATAATCCCAGCACTTCGGGAGGCCAGGGCAGGTGGATCACCTGAGGTCAGGAGTTCGAGACCAGCCTGGCCAACATGGCGAAACTCTGTCTCTACTAAAAATACAAAAATTAGCCGGGCATGGTACCGCATGCCTGTAATCCCAGCTCTTAGGGAGGCTGAGACAGGAGACTTGCTTGAGCCCAGGGGGCGGAGGTTGCCGTGAGCCAAGATTGCGCCACTGCACTCCAGCCTGGGTGACAGAGCAAGGCTCCGTCTCAAAAAAAAAAAAAAAAGTACATTTAAGTGTCATAATCAGAGGCATAAATGAAGACTCGTAGGAACCCCCAAGGGGAGACAGAGTTCTACCATGGGACAAGGAAGACTTTTGGAGGAGGTGGAATTTGAGCTGAGCCTTTTTAAAAGGGAGGATTCCAACTGGTGGAGATAAGGAGGAAAGGCTTTCCAGGCCTGGGAGACATAAAAACAAGGTGGGAATAAATATGCCCTGTTTGGGCTAACAAATACTCCATTTTGACTAAAGCAAAGAGGCTTCACCTAAGGAAGAAGCAGGAAGAGAGACTGCAAGGTTTCCCAAACTTTATTATATTCTGCTGCAGTAGGTCTGGAGGGATAAGGGAATTTGGGGGGAGGAGGGTTGTGGGCAGGAGTGTCCTTTTTAAAAATTTTTTTCTCATTTTAAAATAGAAGTAATCCATGTACCTTATTTAGAAAACTCAAATCAGTAAAGTCAAATCACTACAGACGGACTCGTGAAAAGCAAAAGTCTACTGCCCCACACATCCCCACCCCCACTCTCACTTTTCACCACCACTTTTAGTTATTTATTCTGATTTTTATCTCCATACCTACATAATATGTGGGCATTTAAAAAATCATTACTTTCAGACATTACCCATTGATGTCCTGCTATGAGAGATGAGGATTTAGATCATTTACAGCAAGTTCAACTCCTTCCTGCTTCTAGTATAGTTTAGTTTTTCTGTGAGTTATTGAGTAATGCCTTTATTTCCTGTTCCATGAACTACAGACAATATTTCTAAACTAGAACTTTGTTAGATGAGAGAATACCCTTTCCTATAGCCCCCTTCCTCACCATTAACCTCCCAACTTCTGTCATTTGGTCTTTTATATTGTCAAAACAATGTTAAATTCTGTTCTGTAATCATAATTGAGTTTTTTTATGTTTGTCTATAGTTGGGTTCTAAAAGTTGAAAAGCAATAAACAGCTGTTAATATGACTGTATTCTTCATTGCAGAGCAAAGCAATGTACTTTTTTATACTTTTTCCTTGTAGCAGCTTTCTATTTTTTCTGAAGTTTCTAATTCTGTTTTTCCTCTTTATCATATATTCCTTTTTTTTTTTTTTTTTTTTTTTTTTTTTCAAAATCTCCATTAGGAATTCCATCAAGTCTACTTTTTGCCCCTCGGGAGACCTTCCCAGAGCCCTCAATCTCCTTTTCAAATCTTCACTAGTTGCTTTCTAAGGTCTGATGCATAGCTGTCATCTTGTGGCTTCTCTTCACCGCTGTCTGTGGTTATATCCACTGTTTGCTGGTTCCCAAGGTTTTTGTTTTGTTTGTTTGCTTGTTCCATTGTTTTGATGGAGCACATCATCAAGTAAGTTTCTCAGAAAGGTTGTATAGGAAGTAAACTTCCTGAGTCTTTGCATGTCTGAAAATATTTTTTGTGTGTTTGAGACAGAGTCTCGCTCTGTCACCCAGGCCGCAGTGCAGTGGTGCGATCTCGGCTCACTGCAATCTCCAACTCCCAGGTTCAAGCGATTCTCCTGCCTCAGCCTCCTGAGTAGCTGGGACTACAGGTGCGTACCACCACACATGGCTAATTTTTTGTATTTTTAGTAGAGACGGGGTTTCACCGTGTTAGCCAGGATGGTGAAAATATTTTTATTCCAACCTCACACTTGGCTATAAAGTTTGAAGAGCAATGTCATTTTCCCACAGAACTTTGAAGGCATTGTTTCACTTTCTTCTAGCATTCAGTTTTGATGATAAGATGCATGATAGCAGTCTGAGTCTCATTGCTTTATAATTAACTTTCTCCAACACTTTTTCTCTTCTTTTTGGGACCTCAGTGACACAAATGTTAGATCTTTTATAATAGCCTCAAGGTCCCTGAGGCTCTGTTCGTTCCCGGCCCCCAACCCCTGGTTTGTTTTCTAGATTGAGTAATTCCTATTGTTCTGTCTTCAAGATTGTTGATTTTTTTCCTCTGCCCTCTCCATTTTGCTGTTAGCCTATCTGTTGAGGTTTTTTATTTTTTTGTATTTTTCAGTTCTAAAATTCTCATTTGGTTCTTTATATCGTCTATTTTTTTGCTGACAGTTTCTACTTGTTTTAAGCATGTTTAAGCAAATTGTTGAGGCATTTTTATGACAGTTCCTTAAAAGCTCTTGTCAGATAATTTTAACATTTCTGTCATCTCAATGTTGGTGTTTATTGAGCATCTTTTCTCATTCAAGTTGGAATTTTCCTAGTTCTTGGTTTGATGAGTGATTTTTTATTGAAACTGGGCATTTTTGGTATTGTGAGACGTTGGATCTTATTTAAATACTCAGTTTTAGCTTGCTTCCTCAGACACCACTCTGGCAAGGGAGAGGACACATTGCCTCATTACTGCCAGGTGGGAGTAGAAGTCCAGATTCCCCACTCACTCTCTATTGATACCTCACCGGGAGGGTTTCCTAGTTACTGCTAGGTGGGAGTGGGAGTTCCAGCTGCCCGTGCAACCTTCTCTGACACCACCCCAGCAGAAAGGGAGAGGGGCAACCACTTACAGCTAGCAAGTGTGGAAGTCTAAGCTTCCCTCTTGGCCTTTGCTGGTGGATGGGAGTGGGACTACAGCCTTCTTCTGTGGTGTTAGAGCAGTTATTATCTAATTGTTGGCTTCTCCAGCCCTAAGTCTGGGATATATGAGACAAAAAACAAATTCAGGGAACTCACCAGTATGTCACTTCTCTGCTACCAAGTTCTCTACCCGGTTTGTCGCCTTCTATCCACCTTTCAGAATTTTATGTTTATACATAATGTCCAAGTTCAATTTTAGCTGTATTTGGTGGGAAGCATAGGGAAAAGTACTTCTACTCCATCCATCCCTCCTCTGTTTTTTGTTTTTGTTTTTCTGTTTGTTTGTTTGTTTTTTTGAGACGAAGTCTCGCCCTTGTTCCCCAGGCTGGAGTGCAATGGCGCAATCTCGGCTCACTGCAACCTCCACCTCCCGGGTTCAAGCGATTCTCCTGCCTCAGCCTCCCAAGTAGCTGGGATTACAGGTGCCTGTCACCACACCCAGCTAATTTTTGTATTTTTAGTGGAGATGGGGTTTCACCATGTTGGCCAGGCTGGTCTCGAACTCCTGAGCTGAGCTGATCTGCCCACCTCAGCCCCCCAAAGTGCTGGGATTACAGGCTTGAGCCACTGCGCCTGGCCTCCTGCTATTTTTTAAGAATTGTATTCTTGGTATTCTGAAACTTAATAATTATGTGTTTAGGTTTCAGATCTTTTGTCATTCATTGTGCTGGTCATTTGTTACATCCCTTCATTTTGAAGTCTTTTAACTCTGGGAAATTCTCACATATTATGTCTTTGATCTATTCCTTTTCTCCATTTCCTTTATTCTCTCTTTTGGAAATCCTTAATGTTAGATGTTAGATCTCCTGAATTTATCTTTTCCAATTTTTTATCCACTCTCCTATTTTCCATCTCTCGCTCCCTTCCTCTTTCCCTCCCTCCCTAGCTTTGTCCCTCTCTTCCTTTTGTTTTTGTTTACTTTCTGAGAGAAGACTTAACTTTATCTTTCAACCCTTCTATTGCATGTCTTTTCATGTGGCAATCACATTTTAAATTTCTTAGTATTCACTCTTGTTCTCTTTCCCTTATTGCATTCTGTTCTTGTTTTATGGATGTACTATCATCTTGAATCTGAAAATAAGAGGTATTTTTATATTTCTTTCTGTTCTTTGAAATATCTATTTCATTTGGATTATTCTTTCCCTTGTTTACTTATTTTGGTCTCTTTCAAGTTGCAGTCTTTTCTCAAATGCCTAGCGATCCATAGTTGTTTGCTGATATTTAAGAATGTAGCAATAAAAATCTGATCAGAAGCTCTGTGTATGGGGGCAGGGCTAGGCAACTGGTGGCCTTCCTTTAGGATGACTAGAGAGCTAACTTGCTATGCTGCAGAGTCCCTGAATGCCAGAATGCTAACGTCTTTTCTTTGAGGTTGTTCAATTGCCTTAGCAAAGAACCCTCTGGTTTTTGCCTAATGGGTAGATACCTGGCTGCTGTGAATTGTGCACAAGGGAGGGGGAGGGGGATTCATGGTTTGATATGCAGACTTCCCATTAAACTCCCTATTTTCAGCCCCACATTTGACTCCCATCTTTGGCATTGTCAAGACCAAGACACTCCAGGCTTCTGCAGAGAAAGAGCAACTTCTTCCTCTGAAGCATCACCTCCATGCATACTCCAGGCTGTGGCTTCCTCCACCATGCTCCATCGGTCACCATTCCTCCATTTACTTCTATCTTCCAGAAATTTGTTGAAATCTCTCTTTTGCTGATGGACCTGTTCCCACTCTCTTCATCATTGTGTATTTATACCCTTTTTAATCCCTTTACAATGATTTTAGCAGGGTCTCAGGAGGAAGTGGAGAAAAACACATGGTAAGTCTATCATCTTGACCTGGAAATCTACTAGTCTACTTTTAACTGTTTTTTTTTTTTTTTTTTTTTTTTTCCCAGTGATTATCTTCGTATCTCTAAATAATATACAGATTTTTCTTTTTTTCTTTTTTCTTTTTTTGAAACAGAATCTTGCTTTGTCACCCAGGCTGGAGTGCAGTGGTGCAATCTTGGCTCACTACAACCTCTGCCTCCTGGGTTCAAGCGATTCTCCTGCCTTAGCCTCCCAAGTAGCTGGGATTACAGGTGTGCACCACCACGCCCAGCTAATTTTTGTATTTTTAGTAGAGATGGGGTTTCACCATGTTGGCCAGGCTGGTCTTGAACTCCTGACCTCTGGTGATCTGCCCACCTTGGCCTCCCAAAGTGCTGGGATTACAGGCGTGAGCTACCATGCTCAGCCAATATACAGATTTTTCTTTTTTTTTTTTTTTTTTGAGATGGAGTCTCACTCTGTCGCCTAGGCAGGCTGGAGTGCAGTGGTACAATCTCGGCTCACTGCAAGCTCTGCCTCCCGGGTTCATGCCATTCTCCTGCCTCAGCCTCTCCGAGTAGCTGGGACTACAGGCACCCGCCACCATGCCCGGCTAATTTTTTTGTATTTTTAGTAGAGACAGAGTTTCACCGTGGTCTCGATCTCCTGACCTCGTGATCCGCCCGCCTCGGCCTTCCAAAGTGCTGGGATTACAAGCGTGAGCCACCACGCCCGGCCCAGATTTTTCTATTTATCAACTTTTATTGATCAATTTTAGTCATTCTCTATTAACTTCCTGCTATTTATACCACCCAAATGCCTTTCCCATGCCTCCAATATAGCCATGTCACTAATTATATATCCTCTATTCCTTATCTTTCTACCTTTAACTAATAGACTTACTCTCCCTTTTCTCTCTTTTAACTTGTCAACTGCACTACTAACAAGGTTAATATTTACACTTTGTTCTATAACCATAATTAAGTCATCCATACTTTGCCAGTAGGTCATTCTAAAAGTTTAAGGGCAATA
>NW_026656288.1:0-5957 GCF_009828535.3 Hylobates moloch
TGACTTTTTAATGATGGCCATTCTAACTGGTGTGAGATGGTATCTCATTGTGGTTTTGATTTGCATTTTTCTGATGGCAAGTGATGATGAGCATTTTTTCCATGTGTTTTTTGGCTGCACAAATGTCTTCTTTTGAGAAGTGTCTGTTCATATCCTTTGCCCACTTTTTGATGGGGTTGTTTTCTGCTTGTAAATTTGTTTGAGTTCATTGTAGATTTTGGATGTTAGCCCTTTGTCAGATGAGTAGGTTGCAAAAATATTCTCCCATTCTGTAGGTTGCCTGTTCACTCTGATGGTGGTTTCTTTTGCTGCGCAGAAGCTCTTTAGTTTAATTAGATCCCATTTGTCAATTTTGGCTTTTGTTGCCATTGTTTTTGGTGTTTTAGACATGAAGTCCTTGCCCATGCCTATGTCCTGAATGGTATTGCCTAGGTTTTCTTCTAGGGTTTTTATGGTTTTAGGTCTAACATGTAAGTCTTTAATCCATCTTGCATTAATTTTTGTATAAGGTGTAAGGAAGGGATCCAGTTTCAACTTTCTACATATGGCTAGCTAGTTTTCCCAGCACCATTTATTAAATAGGGAATCCTTTCCCCATTTCTTGTTTTTGTCAGGTTTGTCAAAGATCAGATAGTTGTAGATATGCGGCATTATTTCTGAGGGCTCTGTTCTGTTCCATTGGTCTATATCTACAAGGCTACAGTGACCTAGGCAAACAATTTATGACTAAGACCTCAAAACCAAATGAGACAAAAACCCCATAAATTAATAAATGAGGCCTAAACCAAAAAGCTTTTGCACAGTAAAAGAAATAATCATCAGAGTAGTCAACCCACAGAATAAGAGAAATTAGTTGCAATCTATGCATCCAACAAAGAATTAAGGTCCAGATTCTACAAGAAATGCAAACAGATCAGCAAGAACAAAACAAATTATCCCATTCAAATGTGGGCAAGTGACATGAATGGACATTCTCAGAAGATATACAAATGGCCAAGAAACGTATGAGAAATGCTCAACATCACTAATCATCAGGGAAATGCAAATTAAAACCACAATGAGATACCACCTTACCCCAACCAGAATGATCATTATTAAAAAGTCAAAAAACAGTAGATGTTGACATAGATGTGGTAAAAAGGGAATATTTACACACTGCTGGTTGGAATGTAAATTTGTACACCTTCTATGGAAGAAAGTATGGAGTTTTCTCAAAGAACTACAAGTAGATCTACCATTCAATCCAGCAATCTCACTACTGGGTATCTATCTAAAGGAAAAGTAGTTATTATATCAAAACAACATCTGCTTGCATGTTTACTGCAGCACATTTCACAATTGCAGAGATATGGAGCCAATCCTAAGTGCCCATCAGCTGATGATGGATGAAGAATATCTGCCGTATATGTGTGTAATATATACATATATGTGTAATATATATGTATATATTACACACGCACAACCCATGGAATACTACTCAGCCATAAAAAACTATGAAAGTATGTTTGTTGCAGCAACATAGATAGAACCAGAAGCCATTATTCTAAGTGATATAATTCAGAAATAAAAAACCAGATATCCTATGTTCTCACTTATAAGTGAGAGCTATGCTATGGGTGCATAAAGGCATACAAAGTGGTATAATGGACAATGGAGACTCAGGAAAGTGTATGGTGGAAGGAGGCTGAGGGATAAAAAACTTCATATTGGGTACAATGTACACTACTCAAGTGATGAGTGCACTAAAATTTCAGATTTCACCACTCTACAGTTTATCCATGTGAAAAAAAAAAAAAACACTTGTACCCCTAAAACTATTGAAATAAAATTTCAGACAAGAAAACAAAACAAAACAAAAAACCCAGTGAATTGGACAAAGAAAATGTGGTAAATTTACCATGGAATATTACATAGCCATAAAAAAGAATGAAATCATTTTCTTTACATTTCCTTTGCAGAAACACAGGTATGCACAGACATAAAGATGGCAACAATAGACACTGGGGACTACTAGAGCAGGAGAGATGGAGTGAGGCAAGAGCTGCAAACTAACTATCGGGTACTATGCTCAGTACCTGGGTAATGGGATTCATCGTACTAAACCTCAGCATCACACAATATACCAGTTAACGAACCTGCACATGTATCTCCTGAGTCTAAAATAAAAGTTGAAATTTTAATAAATAATAAAATAAGAAATAAAAAAGTTAAAAATCATGCCAGAAACTTTGAGAAATTATCTCTAAATACATATGATTTATAAGATCTTAGTATAAAAATCTATATATAATTCCTAAAGATAAATAGACAATCAACCCTAGAATAACATACAAAATAAATATGAATAATACATTAATTAAAAAATATTCCTGAATGTCTTACAAACATATGGAAAGATGCTATTTCTCACTATTAGTCAAGGAAATATATGTTAAAAATAATGAGATCTCATATTAAATAATTTGGCAAATGTTATGGACATCATCACAAGTGTTGACAAACATATAAAAAAAAAACCAGACTGGCCAGAAATAACAGTACTATGTTAAATAGGAGTGATGAGAGAGGGCAAACTTGTCTTGTGCCAGTTTTCGAGGGAAATGCTTGCAGCTTTTTCGCTGCATTTCGAGGGAAATGCTTGCATACCTGTTCAGTATGATATTGGCTGTGGGTTTGTCATATATGGATCTTATTATTTTGAGGTATGTGCCTTCAATACCTAGTTTATTGAGAATTTTTAGCATGAGGAGATACTGAATTTAATTGAAGGCATTTTCTGTATCTATTGAGATGATCATGTGGTTTTTGTCTTTAGTTCTGTTTATTGATCGGCACATGTTGAACAAACCTTGCATCCCGGGGATGAAGCCAACTGCATTGTGGTGGATAAGCTTTTTGATGTGCTGCTAGATTCAGTTTGCCAGTATTTTATTGAAGTTTTTTGCATGGATGTTCATTAGGGATATCGTCCTAAAGTTTTCTATTTTTGTTGTATTATGAAAATGGCCATACTGTCCAAAGTAATTTATAAATTCAATGCCATTCCCATTAAACTACCATGGACATTCTTCACAGAATTAGAAAAAAACTATTTTAAAATTCATATGGAACCCATAAAGAGCACATATAGCCAAGAAAATCCTAAGCAAAAAGAAAAAAACTGGAGGCATCATGCTATAAGAGTTCAAACTATACTACAAGACTACAGTAACCAAAACAGCACAATACTGGTACAAAAACAGACACATTGAGTTAATAATTGGTGTTAAGTGAACTGGCTAGCCATATGCAGAAAATTTAAATTGGACCTTTTTCTTACACCTTATACAAAAATTAACTTAAGATGGATTAAAGACTTAAACGTAAAACCCAAAACTATAAAAACCCTAAAAGAAAATCTTGGCACTACCATTCAGGACATAGCACGGGCAAAGATTTCATGATGAAAACACCAAAAACAATTGCAACAAAAGCAAAAATTGACAAATGGGATCTAATTAAAGAGTTTCTGCATAGCAAAAGAAACTATCAGCAGAGTGAACAGACACCCTATAGAGTGAAAGAAAATTTTTGCAATCTATGCATCTGGCAAAGGTCTAATATCCAGAATCTACAAGAAGCTTAAGCAAATTTACAAGAAAAAAACCAAACAGCCCCATTAAAAAGGGGGCAAAGGACAGGAACAGACACTTCTCAAAAGAAGACATTCATGCAGCCAACAAACATATGAAAAAGCATATGTAAAAAAAGTTCAACATCTCTGATTATTCGAGAAATGCAAATCAAAACCACAATGAGAATGCCAACTATTAAAAAGTGAAGAAACAGTAGATGCTGGCAAGGCTACAGAGAAAAAGGAACACTTTTACACTGTCGGTGGGAATGTAATTTAGTTCAACCATTGTGGAAGACAGTGTGCTGATTCCTCAAAGATCTAGAAGCAGAAATACCATTTGGCCCAGCAATCCCATTACTGGATATATACCCAAAGGAGTATAAATCATTCTGTTATAAAGATACATGCATGTGTATGTCAACTGTAGCACTATTCACAATAGCAATGACATGGAAACAACCTAAATTCCCATCAATGATAGATTGGTTAAAGAAAATGTGTTATGTATTCATCATGGAATACTACACAGCCATTAAAGGAATGAGATCATGTCCCTTGCAGAGACATGGATGGAGTTGAAAACCATTATCCTCAGCAAACGAATGCAGGAACAGAAAACCAAACACTGCATGTTCTCACTTATAAGTGGGAGCTCAGCGATGATAACACATGGACCCATGATGGAGAACAACACACACTGGGGCTTGTCAGGGGGAGAGGGGGGAGGGAGAGCATCAGGAAGGATAGCTAGTGAATAACGGGCTTACTACCTAAGTAATGGGTTAATCTGTGCAGCAAACCAGCATGGCACATGTATACCTATGTGACAAACCTGCCCATCCTGCACATGTACACTGGAACTTAAAAGTTAATGGAAAAAAAAGAGAAACAGACTCATACACTGCTTGTGGGTATATAAATTATAACAACATATTAGAAAGCAAATCAGCAAGCAAATTTACTTAAGATGGCATACTTAACAATTACAGTTCTAGGAGTATAATTTAGATTAAGGTTTTTTATCCTAAGCACTATTGGGATTTTCGGCTAGAGAAGTGCTTGATGTGGGGACTTTTTTACACAGGTATATTTAGCAGAATCCCTGAACAGTACCCACTTGATGCCATTAGCACCTGCCACCACCAATTGTGACAACCGTAAATAGCCCTAGATATTGCCAAATGTCCTCGAGAGGGAGGGGGAGCAAAATAATCTCTGTGTGAGAAGCACTGAACTAGAGAAATTTGAAAAACTCTCACATACACAAAGAGATATACCATTATGTGTTGAATTGTGTCTCCCACCAATTTACATGTTAGAGTCCTAATGTTCAGTACATCAGCATGTGACCTTATGCGGAAATAGGGTCATTGCACATGCAATTAGATAATATGAGGTCATTAGGGTAGGCTGTAGTCCAATATGACTGGTGTTATTACAAGAAGAGAAAATTTGGATATAGGCATAAAGAGAAGACAATGTCACGAGATAAAGGGGAAAAAATGGCCATCTACAATCCAAAAACAGAGGACCAAACTGATCTTTCTCTCACAGCCCTCAAAAGGGACCAAGTCTACCAACACCTTTATTTTGGACTTTTAGACTCCAAATTTTTACTTTTGAAAAGTAAAAAAATTAAAATTAGTTTGCTTTAATTTGTAAATTCTCTTCATAGACTAATGGTGAGAAAACACACCACCAGTTTGTGGTATTTTGTCAGAAACAGTGACAAAGTAAATTACAAGCACTCCTTAGTAAATTAATACTAATGTGTAAGAATGTTTATTGCATCATTATTTATAAAATTTGGCATCTATACAAAATCTAAGAATAAAATAATTACTTGTAGCATATTCATACTTTTGAAAAGTATGCAGAAATTATAAATGAAATGGCACTATATATATTAAAATGTCTGCATGTAAATAATATTGAGTAAAACTATAATGTGCAAAATAACTTTCACATTATTACATCATTTATATAAAGCACAGAAACATGCAAAGCCTCACACAAGCAAAAGCAAATTGAAATGGTAAACAACAAATTCCAGAAAGTGACTAACGTGGGTAAAGAAGGAAGGGAATGAAATTATAAAGGCACAGATATTCAGTGAAAGTCATCTTTATTTTTCCTATATTAAAACGTTTATACCAAGTGTGGTGAAACGTTGAGATTTGTTAAGGCTATGTGTTGATTCCATCTGTGTTCATTTATTTTTCTTCATATTTTAAATTATCAACATCTCACATAAATGTTTCTCATATTAATCTTTAATCAAAATTTCTATAATTATTATAGCTGAGTCAAAACTGATGAATATGTTTAAGACTTTCGTTAC
>NW_026656289.1:0-5957 GCF_009828535.3 Hylobates moloch
TTTCAAGGATGTAATTGTTTTATTTACCTTTATCTGTTGTGTTTAGCACAGGGCTTAACCCATAGTAGGGATTAAGTAAATCGTTGAGTGACTATTTCTTTAATCATTGAATTGATTAGAAATTACTTTGTAATTAAATTTGAAATCAGTGAACCTTGTCAGCTCAGTTTAAATATCTCTCAAGAATTAAAATAGCATTTTAAAAATAAAATTTTATAGTATTTTGCCAAACCGTACTAATGCCATATGGATATTTCTAAAATGCTATTTTAATTTTGGCAAACCTTATCTCCACTATAAGTTTATCTTTGAATTTTCATACTGAAGGGAATGCGAAAGCTCGAATTATAAGCCATATTTGCTGAGTTTTGTAATATTTCAGATACAAACTCACAAACTCCCACAAACTGTCACATGGTTTCTATTTTAGGATGTTTTGGCTGAAGTTTATTCAAAACAGCTTTGGGTTTAAATTAAATTTAGAAAATTTGCATTACAAAGCTTCATTTAGCATAGCTCTAGAAAAGCAACTATATTTGAAGATAATCTCATTGTCCGCAAGGTGACAGCCTTTTATGGAAGAAAGGTTATAGGCTTGCCTATAACCTATTATAATTTAGAAACTATCATATTAAAGAGTTCAGCAAAAAAAAAAAAATTGTTTATACAACTCGTGGTTTGTTCAGATATTAAGGTTAATTTTCTTTAATATCCTGTATCTTCTTTTTTGCCCAAGTTCATTTAATTTTATACTCTTTCAGGCTTTTACCAAAATAATAATTCAAAAGCATGAGACTTAAGACAAAATTTATTGTTACATCTTATTGGATAGTAGAAGGATCACATATTGAACTTCATTAAGTTAATTAATTTTTAATTTGTAGCTCTGAGGATGTGGAATATGCACATCTCTACTTTTTTCATTGTAAACTAGTCTTGGACTTGACCCAGCAATGTAGAAGAACACTAATGGAACAGCCATTGACTACACTGAACATTCACCTGTTTATTAAGACAATGAAAGCACCTCTGTTGGTATGTGTCTTATTTTATATTTTTATTTGCTTTCTACTGCCTGTATAATTGCAAAAGGTATGTGTCTTATTTTAACATAAAATTTATTAAGTTTGACTTATAGATGCATGTTTTACTAGATGAATGCCAGTTATAGCTTTTCCTTTTTTTTTTTATTTTGAGGGATTTAGGAATAATTCTTTATTAAAGGTAGAATAGAAGATAGACTGTCCATTAAATGACATTTTAATGCCTTCATATATTATTGCATTGAAACCCAAATAGAGCATTGTGTAAATGAAAATATTCTGTGGTAATAATAATGAACTCTGGGTCTTGGTGAGCACTCACAGATCACAAAGACCACATCATGGTTAAGAAAAGACCTCTTTTGTGAATGCTTTGATCGCTATTTTAAAAGTTGGTAGATATTAGAACCATAGGATTTCTGATGCTCCAGTTTCCTTACCATTAGCCTGAAAGAATGTTGTAGAGACACTAGGTGATGGTGATCAGCAAACTGTTCTCTCCGAAAAGTTGAAGGGTTGTGCTGAGCATATGTGAAATCTTCAGTAGATATTTTCATTCAGTATGTCTTTTTTAAAATATAAAAATGGTGCATGTATATTATAAGTAATCCAAACATTGCAGCCAAGTATGAAGGAAAAGTTTTAAGAAGTCACTTAATCCCTTTACTCAGAAGTTAACTTTCGATGACCACCACACTTGTCATCTTTGCACCCATATGGATGTGTAGAGTTAGGGGAATGAATGGATTAGTGGACCTGTCATATTGTGTGTACTGCTTTATAGTAAAGATGTCTAATCTTATTTGAGTTTAATAGAAGAAAATGAAACTGATGTGAAACTAGAGGGATTATGGAACTATTGATAAGTGTTTTTCATCAGTAGAGGGCTCTTTAAGGAATATGGTCTCAAGTGTTTAAAATGGTTATGAAAGACATTAAGAAATTAAAATCATTATATTTTAAAACTTTGTTTCCATTTTAGATAGTATTGACTTATTCCTGCCTGTGAAAGATGAGAAAATTAACTTCATATGTTTATTTCCATCTCAGCTTCCTTGCCCTTCTGATTTGTGTTCGTTTTGTTCTTTGAACATTATCAAGGTCTATGATATTTATATTCTGTATATTCTGTTCTGTAACCATAATTCCCTCTTCTTAAAAAGCATTGCTTCTGCACTTAAATAGATTCAGAGCTCACAACCACAATTTTACGGGCTTTATTCCTTAGTTCTTTTTTTTTTTTTTTAATGTGCTGTCATTTTTAAATTTTTATTTATTTTTATTATTACTATACTCCAAGTTTCAGGGTACACGTGCACAACGTGCAGGTTTGTTACATATATATACATGTGCCATGTTGGTGTGCTGCACCCATTAGTTCTTTAAGTAACTTTTTTCTGTGGTTGCATTTTGACTACAAGCAATTTTTTTTTTAAAGAAAGCAGTTTAAAGGTCTTTCTTTCCTTTCACGTTGGGAGAATACCCTCTGAATGTTTTAATATTCCATTCTAGCATAGAGCAGAGAGAAAGAGAAAGGACAGTTCACTGTATTAGTTCTTCACTATTTCCCTCCAGGTTCACTTCCTTCTCTTTGAATAGTTGAATATTATTAAGAATTCTCAGGATTTTGTCCTTCACCATTGGGGGTAAGATAGGACTCATACCTAGCTTTACTAAAAATCTGTTTTTTCTTTGCTACAACATTCTGGCTTGAAGTTGTGCCCTTTCCTAAAGTTTATGCTCATGAATTTTTTTTTTGCTGTATTTCAAAACTATTTTTTGTTTTTTTGATAGATAATAAGGAGGAAGATTCTCTGATCTTATTTCACTTTATGATGCTTACTAGGAATTATGTAGTATTAGTTTTTTTTATCATACTTTAAGTTTTAGGGTACATGTGCACAGCGTGCAGATTTGTTACATATATATACATGTGCCATGTTGGTGTGCTGCACCCATTAACTCATCATTTAACATTAGGTTTATCTCCTAATGCTATCCCTCCACGCTCCCCCCACCCCACACCAGGCCTCGGTGTGTGATGTTCCCCTTCTTGTGTCCATGTGTTCTCATTGTTCAGTTCCCACCTATGAGTGAGAACATGCAGTGCTTGGTTTTTTGTCCTTGCGATAGTTTGCTGAGAATGATGGTTTCCAGCTTCATCCATGTCCCTACAAAGGACACAAACTCATCATTTTTTATGGCTGCATAGTATTCCATGGTGTATATGTGCCACATTTTCTTAATCCAGTCTATCACTGTTGGACATTTGGGTTGGTTCCAAGTCTTTGCTATTGTGAATAGTGCCGCAATAAACATATGTGTCCATGTGTCTTTATAGCAGCATGATTTATAATCCTTTGGGTATATACCCAGTAATGGGATGGCCGGGTCAAATGGTATTTCTAGTTCTAGATCCCTGAGGAATCACCACACTGACTTCCACAATGGTTGAACTAGTTTACAGTCCCACCAACAGTGTAAAAGTGTTCCTGTTTCTTCACATCCTCTCCAGCAGCTGTTGTTTCCTGACTTTTTTTTTTTTTTTTTTTTTTGAGACGGAGTCTTGCTCTGTTGCCCAGGCTGGAGTGCAGTAGCGGGATCTCGGCTCACTGCAAGCTCTGCCTCCCGGGTTCACGCTATTCTCCTGCCTCAGCCTCCCAAGTAGCCGGGACTACAGGCGCCCGCAACCACGCCCGGCTAATTTTTTTTGTATTTTTAGTAGAGACGGGGTTTCATCGTGTTAGCCAGGGTGGTCTCGATCTCCTGACCTTGTGATCCGCCCATCTCGGCCTCCCAAAGTGCTGGGATTACAGGCGTGAGCCACTGCTCCCAGCCTCCTGACTTTTTAATGATCGCCATTCTAACTGATGTGAGATGGTATCTCATTGTGGTTTTGATTTGCATTTCTCTGATGGCCAGTGATGATGAGCATTTTTTCATGTGTCTTTTGGCTGCATAAATGTCTTCTTTTGAGAAGTGTCTATTCATATCCTTCGCCCACTTGTTGATGGGGTTGTTTGTTTTTTTCTTGTAAATTTGTTGGAGTTCATTGTAGATTCTGGATATTAGCCCTTTGTCAGATGAGTAGATTGCAAAAATTTTCTCCCATTCTGTAGGTTGCCTTTTCACTCTGATGGTAGTTCCTTTTGCTGTGCAGAAGCTCTTTAGTTTAATTAGATACCACTTGTCAGTTTTGGCTTTTGTTGCCATTGCTTTTGGTGTTTTAGACATGAAGTCCTTGCCCACGCATATGTCCTAAGTGGTATTGCCTGGGTTTTCTTCTAGGGTTTGTATGGTTTTAGGTCTAACATTTAAGTCTTTTTTTTTTTTTTTTTTTTTTTTTGTCCCCAGGCTGGATCATGGCCGACTCGGCTCACTGCAACTCCCTCCGGGTTACCCATTCTTCTGCCTCACTTTCGGATACTGACGCCCGGCTAATTTTTTGTATTTTTTGGTAGAGACGGGGTTTCACCGTGGTCTCGATCTCCTGACCTCGTGATCCGCCCGCCTCGGCCTCCCAAAGTGCTGGGATTACAAGCGTGAGCCACCGCGCCCGGCAACATTTAAGTCTTTAATCCATCTTGAATTAATTTTTGTATAAGGTATAAGGAAGGGATCCAGTTTCAGCTTTCTACATATGGCTAGCCAGTTTTCCCAGCACCATTTATTAAATAGGGAATCCTTTCCCCATTTCTTGTATTTGTCACGTTTGTCAAAAATCAGATAGTTATAGATATGTGGCATTATTTCTGAGGGTTCTGTTCTGTTCCATTTGTCTGTATCTCTATTTTGGTACCAGTACCATGCTGTTTTGGTTACTGTAGCCTTGTAGTATAGTTTGGAGTCAGGTAGCATGATGCCTCCAGCTTTGTTCTTTTGGCTTAGGATTGACTTGGCAATGTGGGCTCTTTTTTGGTTCCATATGAACTTTAAAGTTGTTTTTTCCAGTTCTGTGGAGAAAGTCACTGGTAGCTTGATGGGGTTGGCATTGAATCTATAAATTACCTTGGGCAGTATGGCCCTTTTCATGATATTGATTCTTCCTACCCATGAGCATGGAATGTTCTTCCATTTGTTTGTATCCTCTTTTATTTCATTGAGCAGTGGTTTGTAGTTCTCCTTGAAGAGGTCCTTCACTTCCCTTGTAAGTTGGATTCCTAGGTATTTTATTCTCTTTGAAACAATTGTGAATGGGAGTTCACTCATGATTTGGCTCTCTGTTTGTCTGTTATTGGTGTAGAAGAATGCTAGTGATTTTTGCATGTTCATTTTGTATCCTGAGACTTTGCTGAAGTTGCTTATCAGCTTAAGGAGATTTGGGGCTGAGACAATGGGGTTTTCTAGATATACAATCATGTCATCTGCAAACAGGGACAATTTGACTTCCTCTTTTCCTAATTGAATACCCTTTATTTCCTTCTCCTGCCTGATTGCCCTGGCCAGAACTTCCAACACTATGTTGAATAGGAGTGGTGAGAGAGGGCATCCCTGTCTTGTGCCAGTTTTCAAAGGGAATACTTCCAGTTTTTGCCCATTCAGTATGATATTGGCTGTGGGTTTGTCATAGATAGCTCTTATTATTTTGAGATACATCCCATCAATACCTAATTTATTGAGAATTTTTAGCATGAAGCACTGTTGAATTTTGTCAAAGGCCTTTTCTGCATCTATTGAGGTAATCGTGGTTTCTGTTGTTGGTTCTGTTTATATGCTGGATTACGTTTATTGATTTGCATATGTTGAACCAGCCTTGTATCCCAGGGATGAAGCCCACTTGATCATGGTGGATAAGCTTTTTGATGTGCTGCTGGATTCGGTTTGCCAGTATTTTATTGAGGATTTTTGCATCAATGTTCATCAGGGATATTGGTCTAAAATTCTCTTTTTTTGTTGTGTCTTTGCCAGGCTTTG
>NW_026656290.1:0-5956 GCF_009828535.3 Hylobates moloch
TAGAATAAATAATTGAGTCTGAATATTTAACACAGGATTATAAATAAAAAAAAAAAAAGAAAGTTGAAATGCAGGTTAAAAGCTAGATAAATTTCAGTTGAAGATAAATAAATAACACTACACTCTTTAACATTTGAGTTTGTGACTGAAATTTTCTACTTCCTATATTTGTTAAGCGGTGTAGAAATTTCAAATGTATGGCATGTTTGCATTTATTTCTTTGAACCCAATCAAAACAAACATTGAAATAAAGCCGTAAACATGTCAAAGACGCAGAATAATGTATGTTACTTTTTAAAGTTCTGGACTGGTAAAAGTCTGAATTTAAATCTAGAGGCACTATAAAAGAATATGTTGTGTATTAGAAAGCAAAATGTTCAAGTTAGACACTAATAGAAACTTGCTAAATTTATTTTAAATCAATACACTTCAAAATTGTTGGAAACTGTTAAAATCTGTAAGTAAGCATTTGCATGATCTTTTATACTAAGAAAAAGTGAAAATTCTTCATTTCAAAAAGGGAGTGACATTTGATAAATACCTTGGTAAAAGTATAAACAAAGTACTATGGGAGCAAATGCAGGGGAGCCATTAGTTCTTTTGAAAGGTTCATAAATCTCTGGCAAGTTGAATCTGCAAACCTAAACATATAAAGTGATGACAGTGAACACTGATATCTCCTTTTCTTTGACAAATCCCCTTAATGGGCATGTGACTTACGTCAAGGTAAAGAGGACAAAATCAGAAATGCTTCCTGCTGCCCTGTAATAGAAGTAGTGTTACTAAGGACAGAAGAATAAACTTTTGCCTGTCATTGTTTAATTCAATCCAGGGATTGCAAACTCAGAGTACTTGGGCTGATCTGGCCTACAGACCTGTTTATTTTGGCTCATGATTTTCTTTTAAATAAATTTAAATGTCCTTTATACACTCTCCAGTACATCATTGTACATACCATTTTCTTTTGAAAATTCGGCTCCACGCAGTTATTAAGAATACAGACTCTAGAAGTCAGAGTGTATGAGTTAAAATTCAGTATCTGTCACCTACTAGCCACATAACCCTGGGAAAATGACAATCTCTCTGTGTAATGGTTTTCTTATCTCTAAAATGAGGATAGTAATGGTAGGGTTTCGGTGAGAGTTAAATGAGTTAAAACTCGTAAAGCACTTAAAATAATGCTAAGCAGAGAGTAAGCACTGTGCAAAGGTTTGTTAAATAAATATTGGTCTCACTGGCCCCTGTAAGCATTTGGGCTCATACTTTTGGTTTAATTTTATCTGTAAGAAAGCTTTCATCTTGGTCTTTCATGTAAGCAATGTGTGTGGCCTCTCCATACATGGTATAAAATAAGGGATTCCAAAGAATTCTATTTTCATATAAATATACCAATGACTGACTCATTACAATCATAAAATTCTTCTGAGCTAATTAAACTCTGGAGATACTAAGGGCACAATATAGAGTCCCTGTCCATAAGGGGATTATTGCCCAGTAAGAGACTGGAATTGTATATGATGAGTAAGTACAGTAGAAGATGACATATGCACATGATAAAGGCTAGGTGACCGAAGTCTGTTGGAGAAAGCCATGATCACAGAGGGATGGGGTGGACTAGGTAGGATCTATAGAGGGTATGGGACTTGAGCTAGTTCTTGAGGGAAGAGTGAGACTTAGATCTGCCTAGGGATTAGATAGATGAAAACATTCTGACAAGAGCCATGTGAGCAAATTACAGAGGCAGAATATATCTGAAAGCTTGAGCAATTATGCACAGATTTAATTTGAGTAGAAAAGTGGTTATGGCAGAAATTGTAGGAGATGAGGCTGAGCCTATGGATGAAGACTGCATTATGGAGAGTACCAAATGCCAGATGAAGGGCTGTACATCTTGAAAGCAGTAGAAAGTCGATGAAGATTCCAGAACTGGGAGAGGTAAGTGGAGAGACAGTAAATGATTTTTGCAAAGAAATATTTAATGAATGAAGATTAATCTGTTCAGTGTAGAGGATGGAAAGGGCCAATGGATAGTAGGGCAATTGAAACACCAGAGAAAAAACATGAAAATTAGCTGGGAGACTATTGCAATACAGTCTGAGATTAAGTTGATCCAAGTCTGAATCAGGGTGGGACCATGAACCTGGAAAGGAAAGGAGGTAAGCCAATTTTTTGCCCAATTACATTGTATACATCCAGTGAAATAAGTTAGCTTATCAAGAATTCTAATCTTCCATAGCTTTATGTGTATTTGTCCATACTGAAACACACCAAAACATTCTGTTACCATATCTATTTCTTCGGAATCTAAAACCTCCTCCAGGTTATCAGAGGTGTCTGATTTCTTTTGTCTCTCTAGAACCTAGCAAAATGCCTGACACATATTAACATTTTTTAAAGTGTAAAACTAAACCAAAAACCAATAAATCCAGGTAACTTTTGATAAATGGAGAAAGAACAGCTGTTGAGCCTACTCTGTATTTGGAATATTAAGAGAATATGACAAAATAAGAAGTTCTGAAAAAGGAGCAGATTCAGGGGGAAAGGAAAAAAAATTCCAGGAGTGAGAGATTTGAATCTTAATCTCTCTCTCTCTCTCTCAATTCCCCTCCCCCCTCTCTTCCCCTCCCCCCTCTCTTCCCCTCCCCCCTCTCTTCCCCTCCCCCCTCTCTTCCCCTCCCCCCTCTCTTCCCCTCCCCCCTCTCTTCCCCTCCCCCCTCTCTTCCCCTCCCCCCTCTCTTCCCCTCCCCCCCCCCCCTTCCTCTTCCTCTCTGTGATGGATAATACTAAATGTCAACTTGATTGGATTAAAGGATGCAAAGTATTGATCCTGGGTGTGTCTGTGTGGGTGTTGCCAAAGGAGATTAACATTTGAGTCAGTGGGCTGGGGAAGGCAGACCCACCCTTAATCTGGTGGGCACAATCTAATCAGCTGCCAGCGAATATAAAGCAGGCAGAAAAACGTGAAGAGGTGAGACTGGCATAGTGTCCTAACCTACATCTTTCTCCTGTGCTGGACACTTCCTGCCCTCAAACATCGGACTCCAAGTTCTTCAGTTTTGAGACTCGGACTGGCTCTCCTTGCTCCTCAAGCTTCGGACAGCCTATTGTGGGACCTTGTTATCATGTATTAATATATATATACATATATATATGTGCATACACACACACACACACACACACACGTTTATCCTATTAGTTCTGTCCCTCTAGGGAACCCTGACTAATACACTCTCCATCCATCCTTTAACAGGTAAAATCATTACTTTGGAGGGATAGCAAAGTTATATATTTTAATAACTTGGTGAACATGTATTATAACTATAAAAAATAGAGCTTCATGGGGCGGCACCGAGACACAAGAGCAATCAGTTTGAGCTTAGAGTATAAAAGGATATAGAGCATCTGGGCAAGGTGGTGTATGAAATGTTGGGGAGTTAGGAAGCCTGAGATGGAACAAACCCTCCCATTGTGCACATGTAACCTAAATCTTAAAGTACGATAATAATAATTAAAAAAAAACAAAGAGTGGCTTCTAAAAGAGTAACAATCAGATTAATGTCATGTTAGCATCATCTTTGGGTTTGACCTTCCGCTGTCCCTGAAAAGATGAAGTCACATAATATTAATAGAAATGTAGAAGGGAAAATTTCAAATATAGTCATGTTAACTTTGAGTAAAACAACCCGCTATGGTCCACAGTTGTATTTCTACCTTCATAAACCCAGGGACACTGCTTATCTTAGGGACTATCTTTTGAACAGTTAAAAAATGCAGAAAACTATCTCTTATCTCCTGGAGATAGATGGATTTCAGTGTTAAAGGAGCTTATAAAACTTGACAATTTCCCAGAGGCAAGGCATGGCCTTCACACTGAACTGCTCAGGAGGTATCTGCTCCCTTTCATCCTGAGAGATAACCATGAAATAGTTTGGCTGCAGCCTAATTCTCTGGCAGTAATATATCAATATGGCTCAAATGAGTCATCACCATTAGTGAGGCATGGGCCTTGCACTGGATAGAGCATAGATTAATTCAAGAAACATTTATTGAGAATCAAACAGAATTGTACTTGTAGTGGCAATGTTGAATTTGCCCTGATTTAGCCACATATAGCCCAAAGCAACCCAGTTGTGATATTAATGGTCAAGGTTTAGGTATATACTATGGCCAGAAAGTGAAGCAAATAAACTTAACAAAAACTAATAAGGCAAAGAACTAAAAATTTCATGAGCTTTAGAGTAACACCTGGATTTGAGTCCTGGCTTTGACAGTCACTAGCTCTGTGAACTTGGAAAAGTTTATTAATTTCTCTGAGCTCCACAACTGCACCTTCATAATGAGGATTATAATAATTTCTACCTCATATACTTGTTATTAGGATTAAATGGTAAACCCTTGATAATCTTATTACATACTTATAAGAATGGTACTTATGAACATCAGGCAAGCAGTTTTGGCCTCATGGATGCCAAGTGCCTTAACCATAAGTGTAAAGCATTGCATCATTACAGATAGATTGGTATGGTAGATAGAATAATGGCCCATTAAAGATGTCCATGTCCTAATCCATATAAATATATTACCGTACATGGCAAAAGGGATTTTTTTCAGATGTGATTAACTTAAAGATTTTGAGATGGGTAGATTATCCTGCATTATTCAGTTGGGCCCCAAGTGATTACAAGGGTCCTTAGAAAAGGGAGTCAAGGAGGTCAAAAACAGAAAAAGGAGATGTGACTACAAAAACAGAGGTTGAAGTAATGTGTTCTGCAAATGGAGGAAGGGACCATAAGCCAAGGTATGCAGGTGACCTCTGGAAGCATGAAAAGGCAAGGAAGCAGATTCTCTCCCAGAGTTTTCAAAAGCAACATAGCACTATGGATGCCTTGAACTCAGACTTCTTTCCTTCAGAACTATAAGATAATACATTAGTGTTGTTTTAAGCCAATAAGTTTGTGGCAATTTGTTAAGTAGCAATAGAAAACTAAGAAATTTAGATTTGGTTAAAAGAATTCTGGCTAGCTGTATGTAGAAAGCTGAAACTGGATCCCTTCCTTACACTTTATACAAAAATTAATTCAAGATGGATTAAAGACTTACATGTTAGACCTAAAACCATAAAAACCCTAGAAGAAAACCTAGGCAATACCATTCAGGAGATAGGCATGGGCAAGGACTTCATTTCTAAAACACCAAAAGCAATGGCAACAAAAGCCAAAATTGACAAATGGGATCTAATTAAACTAAAGAGCTTCTGCACAGCAAAAGAAACTACCATCAGAGTGAACAGGCAACCTACAAAATGGGAGAAAATTTTTGCAATCTACTGATCTGACAAAGGGCTAATATCCAGAATCTACAAAGAACTCAAACAAATTTACAAGAATAAAACAACCTCATTAACAAGTGGGTGAAGGATACGAACAGACACTTCTCAAAAGAAGAAATTTATGCAGCCAACAGACACATGAAAAAATGCTCATCATCACTGGCCATCAGAGAAATGCAAATCAAAATCGCAATGAAATACCATCTCACACCAGTTAGAATGGCCATCATTAAAAAGTCAAGAAACAACAGGTGCTGGAGAGGATGTGGAGAAATAGGAACACTTTTACACTGTTGATGGGACTGTAAACTAGTTCAACCATTGTGGAAGACAGTGTGGCAATTACTCAAGGATCTAGAACTAGAAATACCATTTGACCCAGCCATCCCATTACTGGGTATATACCTAAAAGATTATAAATCATGCTGCTATAAAGGCACATGCACACGTATGTTTATTGTGGCACTATTCACAATAGTAAAGACTTGGAACCAACCCAAATGTCCATCAGTGATAGACTGGATTAAGAAAATATGGCACATACACACCATGGAATACTATGCAGCCATAAAAAATGATGAGTTCATGTCCTTTGTAGAGACATGGATGAAGCTAGAAACCATCATT
>NW_026656291.1:0-5956 GCF_009828535.3 Hylobates moloch
GAGGTTCCAAGATGGCCAAATAGGAACAGCTCCAGGCTACAGCTCCCAGTGTGAGTGACACAGAAGAGGGGTGATTTCTGCATTTCTAACGGAGCTACTGGGTTCATCTCACTGGACCTTGTTGGACAGTGGGTGCAGCCCACGGAGTGTGAGCCAAAGCAGGGCGGGACATCACCTCACCCTGGAAGTGCAAGGGGTCGGGAAATTCCCTTCCCTGGCCAAGGGAAGCTGTGACAGACAGTACCTGGAAAATCGAGACACTCCCACCCTAATACTGCGATTTTCCAATGGTCTTAGCAAACGGCACACCAGGAGATTATATCCCATGCCTGGATCGGAGGGTCCCACACCCACGGAGCCTCGCTTACTGCTAGCACAGCAGTCTGAGATCAAACTGCAAGGCAGTAGCAAGACTGGGGGAGGGTCGTCCGCCATTACTGAGGCTTGAGTAGGTAAACAAAGCAGCTAGGAAGCTCGAATTGGGTGGAGCCCACCGCATCTCAAGCAGGCCTGCCTGCCTCTGTAGACTCCACCTCTGGGGGTAGGGCATAGCTGAACAAAAGGCAGCAGAAACCTCTGCAGACTTAAACGTCCCTGTCTGACAGCTTTCAAGAGAGTAGTGGTTCTCCCAGCATGGAGTTTGAGATCTGAGAATGGACAGACTGCCTCCTCAAGTGAGTCCCTGACCCCTGAGTAGCCTAACTGGCAGATACCTCCCAGTAGGGGCCGACTGACAACTCATACAGCTGGGTGCCCCTCCGAGACGAAGCTTCCAGAGGAAGGACCAGGCAGCAACATTGGCTGTTCTGCAATATTTGCTGTTCTGCAGCCTCTGCTGGTGATACCCAGGCAAACAGGGTCTGCAGTGGACCTCCAGCAAACTCCAACAGACCTGCAGCTGAGGGTCCTGACTGTTAGATGGAAAACTAACAAACAGAAAGGACATCCACACCAAAACCCCATCTGTGCGTCACCATCATCAAAGACCAAAGGTAGATAAAACCACAAAGATGGGGAGAAACCAGAGCAGAAAAGCTGAAAATTCTAAAAATCAGAGCACCTCTTCTCCTCCAAAGGAACATAGCTCCACAAAAGCAATGGAACAAAGCGGCACAGAGAATGACTTTGACGAGTTGAGAGAAGAAGGCTTCAGATGATCGGTAATAACAAACTTCTCCGAGCTAAAGGAGGATGCTCAAACCAATCGCAAAGAAGCTAAAAACCTTGAAAAAAGATTAGATGAATGGCTAACCAGAATAAACAGCATAGAGAAGACCTTAAATGACCTGATGGAGCTGAAAACCAAGGCATGAGAACTACATGACACATGCACAAGCTTCAGTAGCCGATTCGATCAACTGGAAGAAAGGGTATCAGTGATTGAAGATCAAATGAATGAAATGAAGTGAGAAGAGAAGTTTAGAGAAAAAAGAGTAAAAAGAAACGAGCAAAGCCTCCAAGAAATATAGGACTATGTGAAAAGACCAAATCTACGCCTCATTGGTGTATCTGAAACTGACGGCGAGAATGGAACCAAGTTGGAAAACGCTCTGCAGGATATTATCCAGGAGAACTTCCCCAACCTAGCAAGGCAGGCCAACATTCAAATTCAGAAAATACAGAGAATGCCACAAAGATACTGCTCGAGAAGAGGAACTCTAAGATACATAATTGTCAGATTCACCAAAGGTGAAATAAAGGAAAAAATGTTAAGGGCAGCCAGAGAGAAAGGTCAGGTTACCCACAAAGGGAAGCCCGTCAGACTAACAGTGGATCTCTCAGCAGAAACTCTACAAGCCAGAAGAGAGTAGGGGCCAATATTCAACATTCTTAAGGAAAAGAATTTTCAACCCAGAATTTCATAACCAGCCAAACTAAGCTTCGTAAGTAAAGGAGAAATAAAATCCTTTACAGATAAGCAAATGCTGAGAGATTCTGTCACCACCAAGCCTGCCTTACAAGAGCTCCTGAAGGAAGCACTAAACAGGGAAAGGAACAACTGGTACCAGCCACTGCAAAAACATGCCAAATTGTAAAGACCATCGATGCTAGGAAGAAACCGCATCAACTAACGAGCAAAATAACCAGTGAACATCATAATCACAGGATCAAATTCACACATAACAATATTAACCTTAAATGTAAATGGGCTAAATGCTCCAATTAAAAGACACAGACTGGAAAACTGGATAAAGAGTCAAGACCCAACAGCGCGCTGTATTTAGGAGACCCGTCAGTGTGCTCTATTCAGGAGACCCATCTAACATGCAGAGACACACACAGGCTCAAAATAAAGGGATGGAGGAAGATCTATCAAGCAAATGGAAAACAAAAAAAGGCAGGGGTTGCAATCCTAGTCTCTGATAAAACAGACTTTAAAGTAACAAAGATCAAAAGAGACAAAGAAGGCCATTACATAATGGTAAAGGGATCAATTCAACAAGAAGAGCTAACTATCCTAAATATACATGCACCCAATACAGGAGCACCCAGATTCATATAGCAAGTCCTTAGAGACCTACAAAGAGACCTAGACTCCCACAAAATAATAATGGGAGACTTTAACACCCCACTGTCAACATTAGACAGATCAACAAGACAGAAAGTTAACAAGGAGATCCAGGAATTGAACTCAGCTCTGCACCAAGCGGACCTAATAGACATCTACAGAACTCTCCACCCCAAAACAAGAGAATATACATTCTTCTCAGCACTAAATTGCACTTATTCCAAAATTGACCACATAGTTGGAAGTAAAGCAGTCCTCAGCACATGTAAAAGAACAGTTTCTTAATCCTGAGTTCTAGTTTGATTGCACTGTGGTCTGAGAGACAGTTTGTTATAATTTCTCACTCAAAACCGCTCAACCACATGGAAATTGAACAAACTGCTCCTGAATGACTACTGGGTATATAACGAAATGAAGGCAGAAATAAAGATGTTCTCTGAAACCAATGAGAACAAAGACACAACATACCAGAATCTCTGGGACACAGTTAAAGCAGTGTGTAGAGGGAAATTTATAGCACTAAATGCCCACAAGAGAAAGCAGGAAAGATCTAAAATTGACAACCTAACGTCACAATTAAAAGAACTAGAGAAGCAAGAGCAAACAAATTCAAAAGCTAGCAGAAGGCAAGAAATAACTAAGATCAGAGTAGAACTGAAGGAGATAAGAGACACGAAAAAAAACCTTCAAAAAATCAATGAATCCAGGAGCTGGTTTTTTGAGAAGATCAACAGAATTCTTAGACTGCTAGCAAGACTAATAAAGAAGAAAAGAGAGAAGAATCAAACAGATGCAATAAAAAATGATAAAGGGGATATCACCACCTTTCAAATAGAAATATAAGCTACCATCAGAATACCATAAACACTTCTACACAAATAAACTAGAAAATCTAGAAGAAATGATAAATTCCTGGACACATAAACCCTCCCAAGACTAAACCAGAAAGAAATTGAATCTCTGAATAGACTAATAACAGGCTCTGAAATTGAGGCAATAATTAATAGCCTACCAACCAAAAAAAGTCCAGGACCAGATGGATTCACAGCCGAATTCTACCAGAGGTACAAGGAGGAGCTAGTACCATTCCTTTTGAAACTATTCCAATCCATAGAAAAAGAGGGAATCCTCCCTAACCCATTTTATGAAGCCAGCATCATCCTGATACCAAAGTGTGGAAGAGACACAACAAAAAAAAAGAGAATTTTAGACCAATATCCCTGATGACATCGAAGCAAAAATCCTCAATAAAATACTGGCAAACTGAATCCAGCAGCACATCAAAAAGCTTATCCACCACGATCAAGTGGGCTTCATCCCTGGGCTGCAAGGCTGGTTAAACATACGCAAATCAATAAATGTAATCCAGCATATAAACAGAACCAAAAACAAAAACCACATGATTATCTCAATAGATGCAGAAAAGGTCTATGACAAAATTCAACAGCCATTCATGCTAAAAACTCTCAATAAATTAGGTATTGATAGGATGTATCTCAAAATAATAAGAGCTATTTATGGCAAACCCACAGCCAATATCTTACTGAATGGGCAAAAACTGGAAGCATTCTCTTTGAAAACTGGCACAAGACAGGGATGCCCTCTCTCACCACTCCTATTCAACACAGTGTTGGAAGTTCTGGCCAGGGAAATCGAGCAGGAGAAAGAAATAAAGGGTATTCAATTTGGAAATGAGGAAGTCAAATTGTCCCTGTTTGCAGATGACATGATTGTATATTTAGAAAACCCCATCACCTCAGCCCCAAATCTCCTTAAGCTGATAAGCAACTTCAGCAGTCTCAGGATACAAAATCAATGTGCAAAAATCACAAGCATTCTTATACACCAATAACAGACAAACAGAGAGCCAAATCATGAGTGAACTCCCATTCACAATTGCTTCAAAGAGAATAAAATACCTAGCAATCCAACTTACAAGGGATGTGAAGGACCTCTTCAAGGAGAACTACAAACCACTGCTCAACGAAATAAAAGAGGACACAAACAAATGGAAGAACATTCCATGCTCATGGATAGGAAGAATCAATATCGTGAAAATGGACGTACTGCCCAAGGTAATTTATAGATTCAATGCCATCCCCATCAAGATACCAATGACTTTCTTCACAGAATTGGAAAAAAACTACTTTAAAGTTCATATGGAACTAAAAAAGAGCCCACATGGCCAAGACAATCCTAAGCCAAAAGAACAAAGCTGGAGGCATCATGCTACCTGACTTCAAACTATACTACAAGGCTACAGTAACCAAAACAGCATGGTACTGGTACCAAAACAGAGAGATAGACCAATGCAACAGAACAGAGCCCTCAGAAATAATACCACACATCTACAACCATCTGATCTTTGACAAACCTGACAAAAACAAGAAATGGGGAAAGGATTCCCTATTTAATAAATGGTGCTGGGAAAACTGGCTAGCCATATGGAGAAAGCTGAAACTGGATCCCTTCCTTACACCTTATACAGAAATTCACTCAAGATGGATTAAAGACTTCGATGTTAGACCTAAAACCATAAAAACCCTAGAAGAAAACCTAGGCAATACCATTCAGGACATAGGCATAGGTACGGACTTCATGTCTAAAACACCAAAAGCAATGGCAACAAAAGTCAAAATTGACAAATGGGATCTAAGTAAACTAAAGAGCTTCTGCACAGCAAAAGAAACTACTGTCAGAGTGAACAGGCAACCTACAGAATGAGAGAAAATTTTTACAATCTACCCATCTGACAAAGGGCTAATATCCAGAATCTACAAAGAACTTAAACAAATTTACAAGAAAAAATCAAACAACCCCATCAAAAAGTGGACGAAGGATATGAACAGACACTTCTCAAAAGAAGACATTTATGCAGCCAAAAAACACATGAAAAAATGCTCATCATCACTGGTCATCAGAGAAATGCAAATCAAAACCACAGTGAGATACCATGTCACACCAGTTAGAATGGCGATCATTAAAAAGTCAGGAAACAACAGGTGCTGGAGAGGATGTGGAGAAATAGGAACACTTTTACACTGCTGGTGGGACTGTAAACTAGTTCAACCACTGTGGAAGTCAGTGTGGCGATTCCTCAAAAATCTAGAACTAGAAATACCATTTGACCCAGCCATCCCATTACCGGGTATATACCCAGAGGATTATAAATCATGCTGCTATAAAGACACATGCATACGTATGTTTATTGTGGCACTATTCACAATAGCAAAGACTTGGAACCAATCCAAATGTCCAACAATGATGGACTGGATCAAGAAAATGTGGCACACAGGCCGGGTGCGGTGGCTCACGCTTGTAATCCCAGCACTTTGGGAGGCCGAGGCGGGCGGACCACGAGGTGAGGAGATCAAGACCACGGTGAAACCCCATCTCTACCAAAAATACAAAAAATTAGCCGGGCGTGGTGGCGGGTGCCTGTAGTCC
>NW_026656292.1:0-5956 GCF_009828535.3 Hylobates moloch
GTTCTTCAGGTAAAGTTGATTTTTATTTTATGTCAAGTAGAAAAATACTGAACTGGAAGAATCACACCTGGGGTAGCACAATCATAATTCATTAGAAGGCATAGATAGTGCTTGGATTAAAAGAAGCCCTACGATCTGGGGACAGTGCATCTCATGTGCCCTCTGGGATTTCTCAGCAGTCATCAGAGTTAGATTTAACGACTTTGGAGACTTGAAAAAGATATGCAAGCATTATGGGGTTTTTTTGTCAATCTGGGACACTAAAATTGCTATATCAGGGTTATATTCAACTAACTATGTCAGGTTTATTTCTTCTTATGAGCTATAATTTTTGGTTCCCTCAGCGAATATGCATAGTTTGTTCCTGTGATATCATTTATTGGTGTCTGTTTTCTGGCTGTCTCTGGTATGTTCAGCCTCAGATTCTGTAACTCTATGAAGAGATTATGTTCCAATGATTTTTTTATAAGTTCGTTAAACTCTGAACTTAGAGTTTATGTCCCATATAAGCCACGTTACGCATGGTAGGAAGGCTCCAAAACCAGGGCACCGAAATCCATTTAACATGTAATTTACCTAAATGTAACAGTGTTTATAAGAAAAATACATTGAAAGTTCCAGTTTTGATTTCCAGCAACATATATAATTCATCCACTTTATTTATTAACTCCCATGTGTTGAGCTTCATACTGGTGCTGCGAGTACAGCATAGAATAAGATAAAAGTCTCTCCTTCCATAAAACATATATTGTAATTGAAAGAGAAAGACAATAAACTAATGAAGAAAATATATACTGTCTCAATAATTATAAGTGCTGTAGAGTGTAGTCTACAGATTGACGTCAATGGGTATTTGTTAGACACGCAGAATCTGAGGCCCCTATCCTAGACCCACTGAATCACAATCTGCATTTTAATAGAATCCCCAGGTGAATCCTGTGCACGTTGACATTTGAGAAACACCATGACAGAGAACAACTAATCAGGGAGATGGGATGAGGGTATTATTGTCTATAGTGTGGTCAGGGAAGCTTGTCTATTAAGAGAATATCAGAAAACTGATGTAAGTGAGGAAGTGAGCCTGGTGTTTTTCTGGGAAAATTATTCCAGGCAGGGAGAGAAAAGACTGAGCAACAATACTGAAGTAGGAACAAGATGACGGAATATTAAGGAGATCAGTGAAACTAGAGGAGTGGGTCAGGGGAAGTGTGATGGAAGCCATGAGAGATATTCATCTTTCATAGCACTGCCCTACTTCCTTCTCCCCAACATGAGGGTCTCATCACCCCCCACCACTCTTGTCTTCTCCTGTGCCCTCCACTATTGCTGCCAGTATGGAGAGTCTGGGAATGCCCTCAGCTCAAAGCTGTTGGTGATAGCTGGCAGAGTTGTGGTAGTGCTAAAAAAGAATTAAGGGAAAGAGGAATTTTCTCAAAAGCAGGTGCTTTTCATCTTCTTTAGCAAACCGAAACAGATCTGAGCATAAAGTCAAGAAGTTAAATACACAAATGTTGAATGAAAAAAAAACAACAGGTAGTCATTTAAATTCAGAGCTGCTTTTATTAAAATAAGATTTTCTTTTTTCTTTACTGTGGTGGTTCAAATATCAGAATAAAGAATTGTTTCTATTCCTGACTTCCTGACTTGCAGGAAGTTAATCAGAAATAAATGCAATATAAAAAAAGAAAATCTAATTTGTATTATGCTTCTTGTGTATATTATTTCATGTACTGTATTACAATGTAATAGAATTTATAATTCATTATAGCAAATTTTTTCCATTGCATTCCTACTATTAAATGTGTAGAAGCTACACACATATGTGTAGCTTTAACATATATGTCTTTATCCTCAAAATAACTGCAAAGAACATATAGTTATAGATAATTTTTAAAGATCAAGGAGTCCAAGGTTTAGAGGGGAAATAGCTAGATTAAGGTCACACAGCTAGAAAGCAAGCAAGCAAGGGTTTCAATCCATGTGTCAAGCTCCAAAGCCTGTGTTTTCTTTTGTTGCTGTGCTTTACACTATCTCTCTGTCCAAGAACCTAATGGAAAATTACAGATACGGATGCAGCTGGCCAGCAGTTAATATAATTTAACTCAATCTTAAACGTATCTGGAGTAAAAGTGATACATGCTTCCGTGTTTTTTCTTTTCTTTCTTTCTTTTCTGTCTCTCTCTCTCTCTGTGTGTGTGTGTGTGTGTGTGTGTGTGTGTGTGTGTGTGTGTGTGTGTGTGACAGAATCTTGCTCTGTTGCCCAGGCTGGAGTGCAGTGGTGCGATCTCAGTTTACTACAACCTCTGCCTTTCAGGTTCAAGTGATTCTCCTGCCTCAGCCTCCCAAGTAGCTGGGATACAGGTGCGCACCACCATGCCCAGCTAATTTTACTAGTTTTAGTAAAGACGGGGTTGCTCCGTGTTGATCAGGCTGGTCTTAAACTCCTGACCTCAAGTGATCCGCCTGCCTCAGCCTCTCAAAGTGCTGGGATTACAGGCATGAGCCACCTTGACTGGCCTGTTTCTGTGTTTTTTCTACTTAAGAAGTAGAAAAAATTGGTTCACTCTATTTGAATTTCTTAGAACCATAGAAATCCAAACTTGGAATAATTATTGCAGTTATGATCTAGTTGAGTATTCTTCTTTTATAGATGTAGAAGCTGAGGCCTAAAGTTGCTTGTTTTGTTTTATGAACACTAAACCAAACTACCTTGTGGCTGCTTACTTAAATTATAAATTATAATGGGGTGGCCTTGCCTGAGCTGTATAAATTGTTTTAATTTTCAGGACAAATCGACATGCTGGAAAAAAAAAAACAAACTTGCAATCGTTGCTCAGACACCTGTCCGTATCAGTTTCTACTGTTGCATAAAAGCACCCCAAAACTTAACAGTTCAAAACAAGAGTGATTTATTGCTCATAATTCTGTATGTCTGAAGCTTGCTCTGTGGTTAGCTGGATAGTTATTCTGATGATCTTGCTTGGTGTTACTTATGTGGATGCAGTTAGTTATCTAGCAAGTGAACAGGAGCTAGACGGTCTAAAATGGACTCTCTCAGATATCTGACAGCTGGCTGTTGGTTGTAGAACCTTGGTTCTTCATAAGGCCACTCATAATCCTGTAGGCTAGATTGGGCTTCACTACATGGTATTCTCAGGGCAGTGTTCCAAGAGAGGGCGAGTGGAAGCTACAAGACCTTCTGATGCCTAGGCTTTGAAACTTGTAGATTACTTCTGCTGAGTTCTATTGGTCAAAGCACCTCAAAAGATCAACCCAGATTCAAGAGATGAAGAAATTACTTCATCTCTTGAAAGGAGGAGATGCCACATTGCATATCAAAGGGGTATGCATATTGGGGATAGAAGGTTTTATTGTCACCATATTTATACACAAATCACTACATTGGGGAAAAGGAGGGAAACTGGAGATCAAAACTGTTGGTCTTAATCCAATGCTGTATTTCAGTGATTCTCAAAAATCACCATGCGTTAGAACCACCCAGTTCTTCGCAAAGTATAGATTACTGGGCTTCAACCCCAGAGTTTCTGATTTACTAGCTCTGGGGTGAGACTTGCATATCTCTCTCTCTCTCTTTTTTTTTTTTTTTGGAGACTGAGTCTTGCTCTGTCACCCAGGCTGGAGTGCAGTGGTGTGATCTCAGCTCACAGCAACCTCTGCCTCCTGGGTTGAAACGATTCTCCTGCCTCAGCCTCCTGAGGAGCTAGGATTATAGGCACCCGCCACCACGCCTGGCTAGTTTTTGTATTTTTAGCAGAAACAGGGTTTCACCATGTTGGTCAGGCTGGTCTCGAACTCCTGACCTCAGGTGATCCACCTGCCTCAGCCTCCCATAGTGCTGGGATTACAGGCATGAGCCACTGTGCCCGGCCAAGACTTGCATCTCTAAAAAAGTTCCTAGGTTATACTGATGCTGGACTATGCTTTGAGAACTACTACCACAGACGTACAGTGAGTGGGGAAGAATAAATTCATCCCTTCTGCTGTGTGCAGCAAGGAGTGGGATTCCAATGAGATCCAGTGCTGTGAATGCTAAAGGGAAATCCATCTTATTTTAGCACCTCTACTCCCCATCCCCCCACCCCAAGGATGTTATAGCTTAGAAGTTCAAGGAGATGGACAGCACACTAAACCAGGCAGTATTTGCCCTGCAGAGCTGTTCAATGTTCCTGGATAAGACCTCTGAGAAGAAAGGCCATAAGTTCCTCTAGAGAATTTCAGAATCATTTAAGTAGACAGGACTTTGCATGGGTCTGAAGGCTTGCGTGGCAGATGGAGGCAAAGAGCCAGCAAATCTGGTTGTAAATGTCAATGTGAATCCTTTCTTATCCACAAGCTGCTGGGCCTGAGAACATTAATGTTCTACAATATCCGATTTAGCATTTTTGAAAGAAATTGCATATAGACATGCTTAATGTTAAGACTCCAAATCAGGATATTTGATTCAAATGTCTCTTGGTAATAACTATGGAGTGAATAACCCGTTGTATATAGACATATAGAACAGCCAGTTAATAGAGTTTTCTAGTTGATTAAACACTGGTAAAATCATCTCTTCCTGTAATTAAGTTTGGAGTGAACAAGTCTCAAGTGTAATTAGGAAAGCACAGTATTGGAGGTCAAGAAGCCTAAATTCTGATATCTCAGTTGTGCTACCAACTATATAAGGGATCAACACACTGTTTCTGCAAAGGAACGATACTAAATATTTTCTGCTTTATGGGTCACGTGGTCAACTCTCATTGTATACTAAAAGCCACAGACAATACCTAAATAAAGGGACATGGCTGTGCTCCAATGACACTTTATTTACAGAAACGAGGCAGGTAAGATAGATTTGACCCTTAGTGGGCTACCCATTTCCCCTTAGCACTCAGCCTTCCTATAAACCATGAAGCTTCTAACTACAAGTACCTGTGAGTCTACCTGAGTCCTTTCTCTGGCTGTAGGAGTAGCTCTCCCACTTGCAGAGCAGGCTGGAAGCTGGGGAGGAGATATCTCTGGAATAGCACTTAACCAATGGACACAAGCTGGGGGATAAATGTGTTGGTCTTCATAGTTTTCATACTGCTATGAAGAAACACCCGAGACTGGGTAATTTATAAAGGAAAAAGTAGTTTAATGGACTCACGGTTCCACATGGCTGGGGAGGCCTCACAATCATGGCAGAAGGCAAAGGAGGAGCAGAGGCACTTCTTACATGACAGCAGGCAAGAGAGCGTGTGCAGGGGAACTGTCCTCTATAAAACCATCAGATCTCATGAGACTTATTCGCTGTCAGGAGAACAGCACAGGAAAAACCCACCCCCAGGATTCAGTTACCTCGCACACGGTCCCTGCCACAACACGTGGGGATTATTTGGAGTTACAATTCAAGATGAGATGTGGGTGAGAACACAGCCAAACCTTATCAATAAATATCCCACCTTCTTCTCCCCTTGGGTAGGACACCTCCAATGCATGTTCCACACTAAAAATCTCCAGTGGATTGAGCAGTTGACCACAATGCTAAGCATGCTTATTAGCGTGCCTCGTATAGGCTTCCTTCCCATGTATAGGCTTCCTTTCCGTTTTGGCAGAATCTGGATCCAACCCCACATCTCCTGAGTTTGATTTCAGTCCTCTTCAGTATTCTTATATATCTCAACTTTGTTCCCTGCTGAGATACAACTGACATATATATCTTCAGCTCTACAGCTCTATCTTCTCCTCTACCATGGCTTTCTGGGATCAGCTCCCAATTAAATTATTTGTATTTAAATCCTTATCTCAGGGTCTACTTCTGAGCAAACCTAAATTAATACAAGTCTTACAATTAGTGCCACAGTTATACCCTTTGAGTAAGTTATGTTGCAATTCCCATTTTATAGATGAGATAACCAAGGGTCAGAAAGGTTAAATAATTTGTCCAAGGTTACAGAGCTAGTCAGTGACAGAG
>NW_026656293.1:0-5954 GCF_009828535.3 Hylobates moloch
ATAGGACCTCTAGCAGTGTGTTCTGAACTGCTTTCCAGAGGTAAAGATTTGACACTTTTCAAAATAAAAACAAGGAAAGGGGATCAAATGCAAATCCACTCTCAAAGAGCTATGAAATAATGGAAAGTTATGGAATAATGGAAAGTTACTTCCTATAGCACCGCTTCCCTGCCTAGCTATACCCTGTGATTTTGTTACACCATATTGTCTATATATTATAATACAATTCTTATTGTTTTCAGACATAGCAACTGATTTTTTTTAATCCTCAATAATGACTTTTTTTTCTAGTCTCTGACAGTGGCTTTCATTCTGGGAAATAACCAAATGATTCAAAGCCAACCCCAGTGAATATGGTGAGTTTTCACAATGGCAGCATGACACATTAGGAAGTGAATAGAAAGAGAGTTGGAAAATTTGACAAACACTGTGAGCTCAGGTGTAGCACACAGATTCATATTCATGGTACAGGGAGCAGGTAAGCAAATCTCCCTGCCTAAGTTTTCTTATGTGCCTGTTCATGAGCTAACACAACACATGTGAAGGTGCTATGCATTAGTGAAGGTCAACACAAATGATGGGACCTATAAATGTGATATAGGAACTGGACATAACAAATACCAGCAAACAGGGAAGTACTGCCATTGTTAAAATTCAGGTATTCTTGAAGCAAGAAGGTGGGCGGTTTTTGGTATGTCATGTTTTCTTTTTTTTTAATTTAATTTTTGTAATTGACAAATTCATGAGGTCCATAGTGATGTTTCCATACATATAATATATAGTGATAAGATGAACATCATTAGCATAATCAGCTTCCCAAACGTTTATCATTTCATTGTGTTGGAAATGTTCAATATTCTCAATCCAGCTATTTGAAATGATATTGTATACTATCATTAACTACAGTCATACTACAATTCTGTAGAACAAAAAAGTTATTCCTCCTCAGGAACTTCAAATATAGTTGAAACACAACATTCACAAATAACACTTGGATGCATAGTTTGGGTCCATTCATTTAGAAGTGGTGCATTAAGAAATACAGCATGCATTTATGTAGATTACATTTTTATGTACATAAGCACTCGTGTATACGGAAATTAAAGTGTCAAGTGATTTCTTAGAAGTTGCTAAAATGTGGGAAGCTCATGAAGTGGAATGAAATTAAATAAGAGCAAACAGTAATTCATTATATGTGGAAAAAATGGCAAATATTAATTCATTATATGTGGAATAAATGTGCAATTTTCAGTGGATAGGTTTGGGCAGATGATGGTATGTTCAACAGAAAACCAATACAAGGAAAAGATTTTGGGAACTGGCAGGCTAAACAAGTAAGAACCCTGCAGAAAAGGTCACCCTTTAGGTAATACTATGTTGTTTGTATTATTTAATGAGTTGCTTCTCAAGGATTATTTTTTCCCTTAATCGTCCTTCATACCTCCATGTTTGAGTCACAGGAATCTTATCAATTAACTTTCTTTTTTTACTAGGAGAAGAAGGAAAAATTTGGCCATATTTTTTCTGACTTCAAGTTTATTTTCTTCTTGTAAAATCATCATTCCACTTTTGCCTGATGGCCACCAATATCTATGAAATAGTAGCAGCATATTTTATTACCTTTCCTGTTCTGTAATATTTTTTTTTCACCTAGACACTGATTCTTGTAAGCAACATTCTCCATGTTCTGCTCTCAGTGTCTGATTCTGGTTTGTAAGAACCCTGCAGAAAAGGTCACCCTTTAGGTAATAATATATTGTTTGTATTCTTTAATGAGTTGCTTCTCTAAGGATTATTTTCTCCCACAATCATCATTTATACTTCTATGTTTGGGTCACAGGAATCTTATCAATTAACTTTTTTTTTTTTTAACTAGGAGAAGAAGGAAAAACTTGGCCACATTTTTTTCTGACTTCAAGTTTATTTTCTTCTTGTAAAATTATCATCCCACTTTTGCCTGATGCTCGCTAAAATGTGTGAAATAGTAGCAGCATAATTTATTACCTTTCCTCTTTTGTAATATTGTTCTTTCACCTGGACGCTGATTCTGGTATGCAACATCCTCCATGTTCTGCCCTCAGAGTCTGATTCGTTTTTGTTTGTTTGTTTTTTGTTTTTTTGTTTTTTTTTGAGACGGAGTCTTGCTCTGTCGCCCAGTCTGGAATGCAGCGGCGCGACCACGGCTCACTGCAAGCTCCGCCTCCCGGGTTCACGCCATTCTCCTGCCTCAGCGTCCCGAGTAGCTCAGACTACAGGAGCCTGCCACTACGCCCGACTCATTTTTTGTATTTTTAGTAGAGACGGAGTTTCACTGTGTTAGCCAGGATGGTTTCAATCTCCTGACCTTGTGATACGCCCTCCTCCGCTTCCCAAAGTGTTGAGATTACAGGGGTGAGCCACAGTGCCCGGCCCTGATTCTGTTTTAACTGCCCATCTCCAAAGAGTTCAGTTGTTCCCATATGATGTTACTTTGATTTAGTAAGAACACATGCACCAGTATGAAAAGATGACCAGTGGAAATCTGACCTCATACTCTGTAGCATGCAAGCCCTTCATACCTCACATGCTTCTAAGTTTGCTTGGGTATTGCCTATGGGGACGATGACAGTGAAACCAGGCATGGCTGGTTCACATCAGAAGGAGAAATTTGTCCTGTATAAAAATGCCCTGTGAAGACAGCAGACAACCCAGATGTTCATTGACTCATAAATGGATAAACAAAATTGCTATATACATACAATGGTATATTATTTGGCCATGAAAAGGAATGAAGAAGTAAATACAAGCTACAATGTAGACAGACCCTGATGATGCTGTGGTAAGGGAAATCCCATTGTAAGAAAGGAAAAATATTGTGTGATTTCATTCACGAAATGTCTACTATAGGCAAATGTATATAGACACAGTATTAGATCAGTAGTTGCCTAGGGTTGTGGGGATAGATGGAGGAACTTGGCAGGGATGACCAAGGGATGGATAAAAATGTTCTAAAATTGATTGTAGTGATGATTACACAGCATATGAATATTCTGAAAACCATGATATTATACATTTCAGGAGTGAATTATAGGATTTATGAATTTTACTTTAATAAAGTTATTACCCTACGAAAAATATTGTTGAAGGCAAACTTTGAGACAATGTTCTTAGTCCCTGCTTTCTTTTTTCAGCCAAAGACTTTGTGTGCTAACACCTGCAAGACATATACCTGCAAGGCTTATAAAAGATGTTTATGGTGTGGTGTAAATGCCCACTGCTCTATGGGCACAAAGGGTAGTGCCTGCCATAACTAACGCCCCAAGCAGGGTTCAACGTTATTCCAGTTTATTGTTTTGGATAACTGTACACAAGAACCAGGAGCATTGCTACTCAGGGAAAGATACATAACTCCAAGATTGAGTGTCTCTCTTGGTTCTTCACCAGCTGCAAAAATGAATCCAATTGCATATGATCAACATATAAAATAGTAAATACAGTATTTCATCAAGACTTTTTTTTAGTTAACATTTATAACTGTTTCTTAATAAAGTCAGTCAGTAAAAACAATACAATTTCTTTAACAAATATATCATTTAGAAGCTATTTTATAGTGGGTTCATTCTTACTTCAACTTTTGTTTTCATATAACTATCAAATCCTTTCAGGACACTTGAAATAACTCACTAAATCAAGAATTCCTGGGAGTAAGTTGGAAGAACACTATTCTAATTGATTCATTGACCCTTTAACTTGGAATAACTAAATTTGTTTCCTTGTCTTTAAAATTCACCTTCTTCTAGTGGGCTGACCTAGATTTTTAAATTCATTTTTCAACCTGTATGCATGTGTGTGTATATATATGCACATATATACATACATATGTTGTCAATTAAGTGTTAAGAAAACAAGAAATGGATGAAAGAGTGAGAAATAATGTATCCTTTAATGTCAAAACCACCTGCTAAGGATGGAGATTGGGAAAGAGAAGACCTGGCTGGCTCCAAACTCCAAGTAAATTTTCAGGTGCAAAATTTTAGCAGGAGCTATGAAAAGTTAATCATATGTAAGAAAACAATATTTTCGAGAACTTGCTGATCAATCCTTGTGTTGAGAAATGATGGAAAGAGATGAGAATAGAGAAATCTTTGAGAAACATGAAACTAGGAAATCCTTGGGGTTTGGGTAAATTAAGGACTTGTTTTCTTAAATATGAGTCAAGAGAAGGTTTTCTTTTCACATTTTATTTTAGATTTAGGGGGTACACAAGCAGATTTGTTAGCTGGGAATATTGCATGATGTAAATCGCGCTTGGAAGTTGTTAATGTGCCTTCTCTGTGATTGTCTACCTCTCTAACCTCCCTAAATCAAATCTTAGTAGAGCCACAGATTGCTTGCAAGAGTGGGGTGTCATAGCCAACTTTGGTCCTGATCTTCATGCCATTGTGTATTGAGTGTGGGCTACACTGGTTTCTACTGAATAGAAGTGTGGGATAGGACACCTATTCTGAGGTTAAATTATAAAATAGCAAATGCCATGCCTTCTATCTCACCACTGTATCCTTCCTTGCCCTCTCACTTAGTCATTCTGGTGAAGCCAGCCACTGTGTAGTGCTACACAAACTAGCAAGTAATAAGGGCAATCTCCATCTACACCAGGGAGCACCTGAGGCTCTCAGTCCCCTATCCTGCAAGAAAATGTGTCCTTCCAACCACCCATTAAGTGAATCTGAACGATTTCCAGTGGAGATTTGAGATGACCATGGAGCTGGCTGATACTTTGAAGATATTTTGAACCAGAAGACCCAGCTAAACTGTGCCTGGATTCCTGAGCTACAGAAACTGTGAGATAATTAATGCTGTTGTTCTAAGCTGCTGAATTTGGGGATAATTAGGTTATGTAGCAATAGATTGCTGGGTGTGGTGGCTCATGCTTGTAATCCCAGCACTTTGGGAAGCCAAGTCAAGAAGATTGTTGAGGAGTCCAAGATCAGTTTAGGCATCATAGTGGGACTGCATCTCTGTAAAATTATTTTAAAAAATGGCTAGGCATGGTGGCACATGCCTGTAGTCTCAGCTATTTAAATGGCAGAGGTGAGAGAATTGCTTCAGCTCAGGCGATTGAGGCTGCAGTGAGCTATGATTGTGCCACCACATTCCACCCTGAGTGACAGAGTAAAACCCTGGTTCTTAAAAAAAGAGCAATAGATGACTAATACATGGTAATTTTGTGAAAATAAACAAATTATAGGCAGAAACCCAGGAGGCTATGTGTCAGACAGCATCTGTTATCTGGAACAAAAAAATTGAATTAACTCATTACTATTCAGGTAAAGGCATTTGAAGTCAACTTTGAATATAAAACATAAGTATCTTTAAGCAATTTAAAAATGCCATAAACATTTCAAATATCATTTAATTTACAGTGGAGAATCTGAGGCTCTCTAAGTTAGAACTAAAGCACAGGAATATAAACACTGGAAATAATGAACTAAAATGTTAAGTCAGCCTTTTTTATAAACTTTAAAGCAATTATAATATTTGGTAAATATGCCTTAGGAAGGAAAAAGTCTTGTATCTTGAGAAAGTAGCATCTTGTACCGAGGAATCTTCTTTTAATTGAGGTGAGTAAAGGATGTTAAAAAAATACAGTAATACAAAAATACAGTATATTCTCTTGGCCAGGCATGTGGCTCATGCCTACAATCCCAGCACTTTGGGAAGCCAAGTTTTGCCTATCACTTGAGCCCAGGAGATGGAAACCAGACTGAGCAACATACCAACACCCCATCTCTTCAAAAAATACAAAAATTAGTGTGACATGGTGGCATGCACCTATAGTCTCAGATACTCCGGAGGCTGAGATGGGAAGATTGATTGAGGCCAGGAGATTGAAGCTGCAGTGACCCTTGATTGTGCCAGCCTAGGTGACAGAGTAAGATCCTGTTTCAAAAATATATATTTAAAAAAAAAAAAAA